>NW_028221533.1:0-53419 GCF_014529385.1 Adiantum capillus-veneris
CGTGTTGCATCATGTAAGCCCATATAGAGTAATTGTCCCCATCCAATATGTCCTCAGCAACAAACATCTTGAACACATATGTGTTGTTGTCGGCCATGACGAATGCCTGCACCTGATGTGAAAACTGTCCAAAAAGAGGAGAAACAAAGCGGGAACTACATGTGCTATATAGCACAAACCGTAGAAGATTGTAAGGGACCTGTTATGCAAAAACGGCACTGACAGAAAGTTTGCACAAAACGACAAAATAGCTTGTGCAGTACTGCATGTAGTGGAAATGGATTCTGGAATTTTCGACATGCAATCGCTTGCCAAAGCTCATTGAAATAGGAAAAAGTGAGCACGCGTGTGTTGGAGCTGCTGGCACTAAGCCGGGGAGGACGCAACCTGCTCTGATACCAATTGTTGGAAATAGGGCTGCAAGAAAACACACACCGCTTGGAGAAGATGAAGGAAGCTCAAGGCACACAATAAAGAGTGTTTTACTTAGTGTGCAATGGAAAGATAGATAGCCCGAGAATGATGCGAGTATATACAATGCACGGGGAAAAAACCTCCTAGCGATGGAAAAAATGCCCCGATGTCATGCAGCTCCGCTCCCATGCTAAGAAAGATACCAAGAAGATGCACATTGAGCTTAATTAAAGCTTACCTGATTAATGATCAGTGTTCAAGGCTTGCTAACAACCTAGTTTAACGTATGCCAGATGCGGCTTTAAAGGGCCAACAGATACCTTAATGATGCTAAAAAAGAGTATGCTTGAAGTGAGCACATATTTGAGTTTATGATCTATAATTGTAGTGCTTGAAGTGCTCTATGGGCATGTCTTTACGGCTTGTCGATTGGAGCTCCGTGAAGAAGTTATGGCAGTTTGCAGTTTGAGTCAATTGCAGATCGATACCGGATTGGGCAAGTGCAGTTGAGGGATCAGAAATGAAGTGAATGTATGGACCTGAAGTGCTCACTTTGTGGAGCACATTCGTCTTTTCATATCAGCAAATCAAAGATCTAGTCGCCAAGTTATTACCAGTTTAAGTTTCCCCCCGGGGGCCATTTCCGTTCCAGGTCAATCACCTCGGTCGGTGTACCATCTGGAAATTTTACATCCTAGCAAGGGTTTGTATGGAGACTATATGATGAGTAAAGGCCAAAGGGATCTTTTCATATCAGCAAATCAAAGATCTAGTCGCCAAGTTATTACCAGTTTAAGTTTCCCCCCGGGGGCCAGTTCCGTGCCAGGTCAGTCACCTCGGTCGGTGTGCCATCTGGAAATTTTACATCCTAGAAAGGGTTTGTATGGAGACTATATGATCAGTGAAGTCTAAACGGATCTACTGATTGTTGTAAGAAATTTATGTTTGAATTTGGTAACAATGAATGTCATCTTATGCAGTACATTGAAAGCAAGATATGCCCGTTATGGTTGTGGCAAAGAAGCTCAGGGTAGTTTAAACCAAATGCAGAGGGAATGCCTTCTGGAAAATGCAATCATCATACTTGCATCTTGAGGGCATGTGGCACTATTCAAGACCTTGTTACAAGCAGCAGAATTTACAATGATATTGCTAGTCAAGGACTATTGGAGGAGAACGTTGTGTTTAACAATGCTTTGGCCGATGCGCATGCCAAATGTGGTGACTTTATGGAGCATAGGGGCCGAATAGCCACCCAAGAAAGTTAAAGGGGTTGAATGGACACCCAAGTTTTTTTTATTTAAGAAAGTGGCCGCCCACTATGGAACCAATGGCCGCCACAATAGCCAAAATGAGGGAATTAAGTGGGAAAGAGAAAGGAAATGAAGGGAGGCATGGCGTGCAGGAGAGCGCAGGCCACGAGGGAGGAGAGAGAAGTGGACGCGCTAGGCCAAGTATTGCTCGGACGAGGTCCCGGGGAGGTCACCTAATAAAAATGTAACCTATCACGTGAGTTCAACAGAAGGGTATTTAAAGTTCTTGAAACTTACAGAAACATATATACATAAGGGCATTATTTTTTCAAATTTGAAAAAAACTTACAGATTTTAAAAGAAAAGAGTACATTATATTCCTAACAAAATTCACAGATAAGGGGTTTTACAAACATGTCTTGAACGCACGTGATATGGTAGTTTTACACATAGTGAACCCCCCAAGGACTAGGTCGAGAAAGAAGGGGAAATTGACCATCTTGCCAAGGCGCCCACTTTTGGTACCACTGTAGGCAAGTTTTGCGTTGGCTTGGCCTAATCAAGTCCAAATCACACAAAAACCGTATAGATAGCATCAAGAGACCAAGGGCAAGTTGTGTGTCAAGTTCCATCACCTTTTGACACAAGGGTACATGGATCACGATCCATGTCCCCCTATCACAGATTGAGACCAAACTTGCACTATAGCTAGAGGACATCACAAGGAGTTTAATGATCTTTTCAAAACTAAATTTGGATATCAAAAACCAAGTCAAAAGTCCAAACTACCAAGCATTTTGACAAAGTGCCAAAATTGACCTAATTTTCAATCCAAAGGTCCATTTTCGAAAAACATTGATACCATAGGACCTAGTAGTTATGTTGATTTTGATGGTACCAAGAAAAGTCAATTTGGGCTCCAAACATGGATCGTGATCTATGACCCCATAACGATAGTTTGACATAAAAAAATTCAAATTAGTAGTGCATATAGAAGAAAACATATCCCCAAATCCAATTTGGAAACAGGCCTGCCACGTCAACAAGGAGGCATTTTTACACTCCCTAGCAACGGTGGCACCGTCGTTGCTAAGGGAGGGGACAGCTATTTATAGGGGAAGCACATGCAAAAGAAAGGCATTGAAGAGGGAAACGGGGAGTCGGTGCACAAGCAAGAGGAGGGAAGGAGACACTCTCTCTCGTTCAAAAACCTCAAGGAGTATCTACCTCTCGCTCTCGTCCAAGAAGAGGAGCAAGGAACTCCAAGAAAATCTCTCTTTCTTGCTCTCGAACATAAGCAAGGGAGGAGGCTATCTCTCTTTCTTGCTCTCCGATCTAAGCAAGGGAAGGAAGCTATCACTCTCTCTGCTATCTCTCTCTCTCTCTCTCTCTCTCTCTCTCTCTCTCTCTCTCTCTCTCTCTCTCTCTCTCTCTCTCTCTCTCTCTCTCTCTCTCTCTCAGATCAAAAGCAAGACTCGGTAAGGGGAGTTCTTGAAGGGAGTCAAGCTCAGTAAGTAACAAAAGAAGGAAGTCGACGACAGTAACTGAAGACGTAAAGTGAAAAACGATTGATTCTAGAAATCCGACACAAAGGAATTTTTGTTCACCGGCAATAGCTTAGGTTTAGTTAATCTTTTTGATGAATCACGAAGCCGCCTGGAAAAAAGTGTAAAGGGAGCTTAAACTCCTAAACCATTGCATGAATTAAGTAACAGGTGTCATTAACAGCACTGCTTCAGTAATCATACATCAGCCCGTCAATGTTAATAGTCTTCAAGCGGTTTTTGTGCGCTGTTAGCATTACCAAGTAAGTAATAACTACCCTATTGTGAGTTGCAACAACTCTTGGCTCTCAATTTTCCCACATCCAGCAACCGTGGCTCATGTTCCAAACCCATATCCTTCACCACCGGCAGTCCTAAGTGTCTTCACACACATCACTACCACATGTATATGGTAACATGGAGTAGTGCATGCACGATGGATGTTCTTTTTTAGATTTTTAAAGACTCTCAAAGATTTTGTGCAGCTACAGTCCCAGCTAGAGGCATGTATGGCCAAAGGGTCGCTTATGCAAGAGATATTTGTTTATATTTCAGAGTATTTGGCACAAGTTGATCCCTTAATGCCTCGCATGTGGTTAGATGAGGAGGATGCAAGGATGACTTCAGTGGAAAGGGAAAATTATTTAACATGGAGAAGACATCACCAACAAAGATAAACCATATTGTATAGTTTTTTCTTGATTTTATCTTTGTAATTGATAAAAGATATTTTCTTATTTTTAGTGACTTTCCTTTAACTCTATGTGGTCAAAGGGTTGACACTTTCGTACATGCCACATTGACGAGTGTCGAACCACCATGGACTATGGCATCATAGGAAACTTTGACATAGATGTTGATGAAGCTAGGTAATGTGGGACTATTGAAAGGATACTAAAGGTTAATTTTAGAACTTTTCATACCTTCATCTTCAAGTGCAAGTGGTTTGCAAATGTGACGGCATGAGAATGGCATCTACATGGTGGACTCTAGTGTACATCACACAGAGAGGTATGATATTTTAGTTTTGTCACGCAATTGTGAGCAGGTGAGTGACTACCTTCTTTACCCTTATTTGCTTGTAACATTAATTATACCAATGTTACTCACTTTGAACTTCTCTTCTACAGATCATTTACATCCCAACAATCCACCAACTAAAAATTTGGTTCGTAGTTCTCGTAACACCTCGATGGAGAACCATTTTTTCCACTAATGAAGTGGAGACCATCTTCGACCCTCTCACACCTACTACTTTGGATGAGTGGGAGGAGAGAGAGATCGATGATTCAAGTTCCATGGCCATAGGTCTTAGCGAGGATGATTTCCATGATGATGATGATGATGATGATGATGAGATGGATAATGATGAATTCGAACATGATGAAGCCAACACATCCACAAGCAAAAACTGTATTTCTCTCTTTATTGATTTAGGAGCCATGGGCTTAGAATTCTTTGGCACCACTACATAAAGCCTTTCAGAATATGCATGGGTGCAATCGCTCGAGTGAAATGTGTGTGTGGTAGTAGATGCGTTAATAAAGACAATAATAAAAGCAGAAATATCCGCGGGAAGCAAGAGAATGAGAAAGACTCTTGCAAAAGTATAGGCCACGTGCACATTGTTGCAAGATAGAGCTTGAAGAAACTAACATATGTGCTACCATCTGGAAAAATGTAGGCACACTTCACTCTATCATGACCATGCCTCGATAGAAGATATCGTCCATGTTTAGCTCTTCATTTTTGACAATGCTTGCTTTACATGGAGGCACATGCATAACTTTAGGATGGAGCAGGCTCTTTGTAGTTTCATGTTTATCCACATAGCTAGTTTCATGTTTTAATATCATTTATTTTTTTACTTTTTTTAAATACCAAAACTTGAATGTTTTAAGTGCTAAAGCGGACACAGTAATTACAGCGACAATAATCGGTGTACTTTTGGCGATAATATGCATGGCTCAGTGTTCAAAAAAATCATTTTTCCAAATATACAATCTCTCTCTCTCTCTCTCTCTCTCTCTCTCTCTCTCTCTCTCTCTCTCTCTCTCTCTCTCTCTCTCTCTCTCTCTCTCTAGCTTTAAGCCTTGGCCTAATGAATGAATTTCTTTTTTTGGTGGGTTGGAATTCCCTTTTTTCCTTTGTCTCTCTCTCTCTCTCTCTCTCTCTCTCTCTCTCTCTCTCTCTCTCTCACACACACACACACACACACACACACACAAGCGTTCAAGCCCCTCAATTACCCTTTCTATCTTTCTCCATCAATTTTTATCTTTGTATGGGCAAATGCAGGCTCATAGGGAGCTGCAAGTTTTTTTATTTTTGTGTGTGTGTGTGTGTGTAGTTGTTTTACTTTTATAAATAAACATACCAAGGAACAAGACGTTCAGAAGACAACTGGCTAAAGATGTTTAGCCAAAGATTAGTACAGAAAAAACTCAGTTTTTGATTCATAAATGTATAGCATAATAAGAATGAAGTATCATTCCAAATGAGTTTATACAAAGGTATCAGAACTGTCCCAGTTGAATCATCAAGTGTTTTCAAAGTCGGACTGCAGCAAGCTAAACATTTTTTAAGCCAAGATAGAGTTCTCACGTGCATCCATATAGTCAAGACAAGAGTTATGTTAGACTTGGCTACGTGTGGTAGGCTTCAAAGAATCTATCAATTGTTATCCATGTCAAACTTAACAAAAATTTGATTAGCTATTGTCCCGCATATTTAAAGTCTCAAGGATTTTTCACCATCATATTCTTGCTAGACTTACTCATATATTTAGCTTCTCTTTTATTACATAATATCTATTAATGTAAAAAATGTCAATTAATCCATATCATTGTATGTAAAAAATCTTGCATGCAATGCTCGGTTTATGTAATTTCATCCTTAAAATATGTTCCGATGTCGAGCCCTTCAAAGCCAGAATCAACTAGGATTATCACCTGACCAAGCTAGCCATATCTAGAGACCATGCAAAACCAGAAGAATGTGTTGTAGACCAGATCACTTAACCCACCAGAACTTTAGTAGAATCTGTAATAGGCTTGTTTACCCAACAACATAAACTTAAGTACCAAAACAAAATCTTCATCAGTAGCAGTTGGATTAATTCTCCAAGTTTTCCCAGCACAATCATATTTCAATAAGTAATCATTCAATATGATGATAACCTGAAAAGTAATCTATCAAAGCAAAACAAGCTAGGGCAAAACAAATATCACTTATCAGTCAAGAGCAGCTATATAACTTCTATCTTGAGTCCTTTCCCAAACAAACCACAAAGTAACTCGGTGTCGGTTTATGATTCTCTATTTTACCCACCATAATGTGAACCATAAATTTTCGGCAGCATAACCAGTAATGCCACCAGGCTTTCAACACCAGATCAACTAGGGTTATCATTCGATCTATTTTTAAGCCAGATATCAAGAACCAGATGTCCCTGATTCATCCAATAATTTGCAGCAGGTTATGCATTTTTTTGAGCACTATACTACATTCCTATAAAGAGTTCCCTTTAAAACTACTGTAAAAGTTGAACCATTAGCTCAGAGAAGTACTAGCCAAAGCCAGAGAAGTATCGCCACAGTAACACTATACCATATTGGTCAGAATCATAGTTTATGCCAAAACTCAAGTGAGGTTTTTATGGCAGTATCATCACCATATAGTGTATATAGGAAAAAGACCAGAACTAAGTCAACCATCTAGGCAACAAGCAGAAGGTTTCATCTATTGTAGGTCAAAGCAAACAGTAAAAACCAGAATATATTTTATGGTAGTATCATCACTAGATGTAGTGGGATATGTATTGTAGAAAACCAGATCTAAGCCAGATATCCAAGCAAGGTTAGGTGTTTTGTAATTCAGCACCATAGCTAGATCCGGCTAATTCCAACCACACCCAAGACCAAGAGAGTAAGATCTAGTCAAAAAAAGACCAGGACTAGGCCAAAAATCCAAGACCAAAAAAATTCAGCTGGTAACCAGTAAGCAGGCAGCAGGTTTATAAGACGAGTAAGAGATTAAACTTGTAAAGGGTCAAAGGAATATGCCATGGAAGAAAAAATTATTTTACAAGTATTAGATCCATTATTTTCTGCAAATTGAATGTATCATACCCTAATAAACACCTGCAAGTATCCAAATTCAAATTTTGGCAGCATAACCAGTAATGCCACTAATCTCACCATAAGTATCAATTTTAATGCAAAAAAGCATCAACTTTTCAAAAGTTTCCATGAATCTCCTCATAACCCACCAAAATATGAACTATCACATAATACTTCAGAGTATCAACTAGGGATCAGCACAGTTAGATCATTTTCCTCATATTACCATAGTATACCACATTTAGGTAAGAACCTGCTCAATAAACATAGAATTGATGCCACTTTTTTGTCAAGCAGCCAAAAAACTAGAGTGAGTAAGTATGTAAATAGTACCAGGCAGGAAGCAAAAAGAAACCATCTGTTGATGTGTAATTAACAGTGCGAGGGTTATCAAACATTGATTAGTGGTTAAAAGTGAGTGAAGTAAACAAGCAAGGTACCTATTAAGGACAGTAAAAAACCTTTAAAGTGGAAGCCATCCTAATCATCAACAGAGTGGTAGCGGACTGCAGAGCCAAGCACCCCTCCGTAATACTAAGACAAACCCAAGTCTAAGTGAAGGGAAGAACCGCTCACCTTAATATATAGGTCAGAGAGGCATGACAGTAGTCGTCACAGCAAGCCAGGTAAGGCCACCCCCTGCAAGCCATTCATGGCACGTAATCATCATTCGGATCGGGTGCAAGCCCTAGGGGGAGATTTTATGAAAAAGGTAGAGCAACAACAGGTATCGCATGGCCGCCCATCATCATCAGAAGGGGATCGGTGGCGATAGGAGGAAAAAATGGGAAGGTAACCCATCACTTAATTCCAACAGGTTAAAATCCTACGGGACTGCTCCCATTGAGCCCAAGTTCCAATATAATGGTTAATATCAACCCAAGTAAACCAAGTGAGGTTAAATCTACAAGGGGTTTCACCCAGCACCCACCAAGCTAAATTTCTTTGTGGTATCTATTCAGCCATGCTAATAGCATAGTAGGCTAGCAATAATGAGATCAAGTACCATTTTCAAGTTTTACCTACCCAAGGTGGAAATCTTTAGGCTATGAGTAGGCTATCATGGTCAGCTACTGTGACAAAGTGTGTGTGTGCGCGCGCGCGTGCATGTGTGTGTGCATGTGCACGTGTGTGTGTGCGTGTGTGTGTGTGTGTGTGTGTGTGTGTGGTGTGTGTGTGTGTGTGTGTGTGTGTGTGTGTGTGTGTGTGTGTGTGTGTGTGTGTGAACGCACAAGCAAAGAGGGTGGATTATAGTCGGTATAGTCACTCCACAAAAGTGACAATTCTCTCTCTCTCTCTCTCTCTCTCTCAATTCTCTCTCTCTCTCTCTCTCTCTCTCTCTCTCTCTCTCTCTCTCACACACACACACACACACACACACACACACACACCAAACCTTGAGATCAAGACTCGTCAAGTAGATCTTTTGTATTTGTTTGGATGGTTCTTATGACAACAAAAACTCTCTTCTTTTCCCTCCATCTCTCTCTCTCTCTCTCTCTCTCTCTCTCTCTCTCTCTCTCACACACACACACACACACACACACACACACACATCGTTGCCCCCACGATTTTCAACAAGTGTGCCCCTCCTCTCTTGGCATAGTGTGTCCTCAAGGTGGTGAGAGAGAGTTATCATGGATCTATTGGGCATTCAACTTTTCTATGTCCATCATGCCCTTCCATTTTAGGGCTATTTGAGATTCCCAATGCTTGCAATTAAACCAAGGTTTAGTATATTTTTACTATAAAATTGCAAATTGTCATAAACTTGCCTTCAAGAAAATTGATAAAATTTTACAAGTTTTAGTAAAAACCATCAACTTTTCGAATTTTGACCTAAAATCTATAAAAGTTTTAATGTGCCCTTATCAATTTTAAAAATTTCTTTGATTACAAAAAATTATTTTGGCAAGCTCTCTTCTCTCTCTCTCTCTCTCTCTCTCTCTCTCTCTCACACACACACACACACACACACACACACACATAGAGCATGCTCATGTTATCCCACATTAGGTGTAGGTAGTGCCAATTCGACTCCAAATCCATCCAACTATATCCCTTTGTGCAAAGCTACAGCGTGCAATGTGCACATCCTTAGGGAATGAAGGACTAGAGAGAGAGAGAGAGAGAGAGAGAGAGAGAGAGAGAGAGAAATGAATATTGAAAATGTATAAACCTAATTCCTAATAACAATACATACACTAAAGTAATAAGGTGACATTTACATATCAAAACAAAAAGTTGAAAAAAAAAACTTAGTTGTGAAAAAATTCTTAAGTTAATCCCTAATAATAATACATGCACTAAAGTAATAAGGTGACATTTTTATATCAAAACGGGAAGTTGAAAAACATTCCTTAGTGGTGAAAATTTTCTTTTATTTAAGGACAATTTATAAATTTTTAGTTATAAATTATCTATAAATGAAAAGAAATTTACAAGGAAAAAAGTATGTTTTAAATCGAAAAGTTGACAAGAAAGTCAATAGATTTTAAAATGAAAAGACCCATTTATAAACTAAACAAATATTTTTTTTTTTAAGTCAAGTGAGCATTAAATAGAGGGACCAAATTACAATGATGAAAAGAGACACTTATATTATAAAAAGAAAATATACCCTTTATAAAACATATAACCTAAACAAAGATTTTAAAAATAAAAGAATCAAGTGAGCATTGAATAAAGGGACCAAATTACAATGATGGAAAGACCCATTTACATTATAAAAATAAAATATAACCTTTATAAAACAAGGAAATAAATTGAGCATTAAAAGAAGGGACCAAGATATAATACTGGAAAAACTCATATACATTATAAAACAAGCTCACCTGTCATGTGTCACCAATCCGTGATTCTTAATCAACGGTCCAGAAAGTGCACCAATTCTCTACCCACTCTCCTATGGCCTTCTAAAGGCCAACTTAAATGTAATACATTTTTGGCCTTCAAAAGGACAAAGGAGAGTGAGTGAAAAATTGGTACACTTTTTGAACCGTTGATTCAGAATCACGGATTGGTGACACATGTCAGGCGAGCTTGTTTTATAATGTATATGGTCTTTACATCATTGTAATTTGGTCCCTTCTTTTAATGTTCAATTGACTTCCTTGTTTTATAAAGTTTATATTTCTTTTTATATTATAAATGGGTATTTCCATCATTGTAATTTGGCCCCTTTATTTAATGCTCACTTGGTTTTTTTTCTTTTTTAAATCTTTGTTTAGTTTATAAAATTTATAAAGGTTATATTTTCCTTTTATAAAGTAAGTGTCTCTTTTCATCATTGTAATCTGGTCCCTTTATTTAATGTCCATTTTAATTTTTTTCTTTAAATCTTTATTTAGTTTATAAATGGGTCTCTTCATTTAAGGATCTAATGACTTTCTTGTCAACTTTTTTATTTAAAACATACTTTTTCCTTGTAAATTTTCTTTTCATTTACCGACAATTTCTAACTAAAAAAATATAAATTGTCCTTAGATGAAATAATTTTTTCACCTTGAAGAAATTTTTTTTCAACTTTTGATCTTGATATACAAATGTCACCTTATTACTTTAGTGCATGTATTATTATTAGGAATTAGCTTTAGAATTTTTTCACAACTAAGATTTTGTTTTCAACGTTTTGTTTTGATATGTAAATGTCACCTTGTTACTTTAGTACATGTATTATTATTAGGGATTAGGTTTAAACATTTTCAATATTTATTTCTATCATAAAGATATTATGGATTTCTTTCATTTAATAGCATGCATCATGTTATTGTGTGATTTATTTTACTGATATATTTATACAAGAATCAGATCAATTCCTAAACTCTCACTAATATTCTATATGCTTTATATTTTCATGAGATCAATTAATATAACACTCATATATAAGGGCATAAGGAATATCGAAGATTTTTGGTGCAATTGTTTTACCATTGAATTGAATTGATGGATGTTCTCCATGTGACATTTTAAAATTTTTGGATTTTAATGTGTGCATATGAGAGTGCCCTCCCACTCTCTCACTTCATTGGAGTCGAGGTAGCTCTCTCTCTCTCTCTCTCTCTCTCTCTCTCTCTCTCTCTCTCTCTCTCTCTCTCTCTCTCTCTCCCTTCTCCTGTAGGCCACCGTAAATCTTTACCTTGTTTCTAATTGTTTTAGGATCTATAGATAGGACTAATGTGTGACCTGCACGTTGATGTGACCAAGAAAAGCATGGCCATTGGGTCACACACACACACACCAATGTGTGTGTGTCCATATGTACACAAGTGGAGAGGGTGGACTATAATACTTGTAATCACTCCATGTAGATGACAATTCTCTCTCTCTCTCTCTCTCTCTCTCTCTCTCTCTCTCTCTCTCTCTCTCACACACACACACACACACACACACACATACAGGGAGTTTTAAGGTCAAGACTTGTCTAGTAGATCTTTGAGATCTCTCTTAACGAGTTAGTGAATAAAACGAGAAAACTATAATAACCATTGAGTATGGTGGATTGGTTATCACAATTCCCTCTTTCAAACCAACTCTTAAATCAAAGATTTGTCAGGTTAGAGATTTGAGGTCTCTTAGTGTGTTCCTATGATAATAAAACCTCTCTCTCTCTCTCTCTCTCTCTCTCTCTCTCTCTCTCTCTCTTACACACACACACATGAATAATGGCGTTCAACCCCCCGAACCCCCGGTCACCCTCTTTATCTTCCTCCATCAATATTTCTCTTTTGATAGCTGCAATCTCTCTCTCTCTCTCTCTCTCTCTCTCTCTCTCTCTCTCTCTCACACACACTCTCACACACACACACACACACACACATGCATACTGCCGTTCAACCCCCCGAACCCCCTATCATTCTCTTTATCTCCCTCCAGCAATATCTCTCGTTCGATAGTTGCAATCTCTCTCTCTCTCTCTCTCTCTCTCTCTCTCTCTCTCTCTCTCTCAAGAAATCATAGTTGGAAGCGTGCCATAAAAATTGTCTCTAAAAAATGTATATGTAATACAATTTTGATAGTTGATCCTTGTTGGTATCATGTCCAGTAGAATATGCTCAGTTGAATGGCCTTGATCTCTTTATGTGGAAGAAATTATCAAAATAAACAATCCTTCAAGTAATCGATGCCTCTATATGGAAGAAATATTTAGGAGTTCTATGTCAAAATGCGATTCTTTATGTAGCACAAATGCAAGAGTCTTTCCCTATAGAAAGTTGTTGAGATCATTATCTAGATGTCCAAATTCTAATGATAATATAATTATGCACACATTACCTAAGCTCATGAGTTCAAAGCCGCATTTTCAATAACACTTCTCATTTCCCTCAAATGAACCACCCTTTTCTTTATTTTGAGCCTTAAAAATATAACTTCAATAGCCAATAGTGTAGCCATCTCAATCCACCACAATAGTTTCACCCTATTATGGTGTGTCATAAAATATAATATCTAACTTTACCAAATGATTTTCTCATATTAAAGTGATCATTTAATACGGGAAGATAAAAGGGGAACAAGAGTTAGGATATTGATACGTATTTCTAGACCTATCTCAACAGGGGAACAAAAGGAGAAATGTTTGCATCTCAATAGGGGTCCAAAAGGAGACGATCTACCAAAGAGTAATGTGCAATAAGTGCTTCTAGATTTACCTCAGCAAGGGACCAAGAGGAGAGATGGTTACATCTCAACAGGGGTCTAAAAGGAGGTAGTCCATCAAAGAGCAATGTTCATCTAATGGAGTTTAAAAGACCTTAGGGTTAGCTTCATTAAAGACCTCCAAAATTTAGTGTTAAAAAATCCTTTGACTTTACGCAAGCTAGGGCTAACCTTGAGGTAGGAATCCTACCCAAGCATGAGGTGCTAAGATGCTTAAAGTGGTTGTGAGAACTTTGCCCAAAGCTTGAGGTGATTTTTATACTTAAATGACTAAGGTTTTTGAAATGTTAAATTCAAAGATAAATTCTCAAGAGGCATGAATGTTTCCATGCTTGATTGACTAAGGCTTGAAGCATTCAATTCAAACCAAATGACTTAAGAAGCATAAAAGACACATGTTTGATTGATTAAGTGGTTAAAGTATTCAAATCAAACCAAATGACTTAAGAAGCATAAAAGACACATGTTCAAAAAATTCTCCACATGTTGCCTTCATGATGTGCTTGAATCCTATTGGATAAGCTTTAAAGGGGTCCAATGAGAATTTAGATGCATAAAAATAAATAATTACGTTCTTTCTCTCAAAGAGAAAAAAGAGGACACATGTCCTAAATGATATAATTAAATATTACTAGAGAGAGAGAGGCCCAAGTATGAGAGGGGGGTTTACTCTCCCACACACATACACATTCTCTCATTGTGTGGAGTGCAAAGTGCAAGAGCTCCATCTCCTTCTCAAAGCTTGTAGAGAAGTGGAGAGTCTATACCAACACTCTTGGCTATGGAATGCAAATCCTACCAAGAGCCATGCTTCAATGCTTAAGCTTGCCATATTCTTCATCTTCATTACTATGCTATTATGTTATGCTAAGCAAGAAGAGTGATGATAAATGAGGACTATTTCTTTCTCCTATGAATGATTCTTCTTCCTCTTCCCTACCCTCATTCTCTGCTAGCTCTTTCCACCTTCGAAGGTGTTTGAGGCCTTGGGACTGAGGCTTAGGATAGTTAATGCTTTTTGCAAAGTTTATGTTATGCCCATGATGCATGAATCTTTCCATCTTCATAGCATCACCAAGGTCACAAGGAACACAAAGATTGTATTGTACCAAGTCTCTCTTGACGGGAGAATCTAGAATACAAACGCCTTTTGGAGGGGGGACGAGCTCCAAGTAAATCCGGTCCTCAACTATTGTCATGTTCTCTAATACTCTCTCTCATGAAAAAGTATTATCCATGCCAAGTTAATTAAGTATTATGTTTATGATGCTACCATCAATTAAGTTCACCCTCTATGTAATCTCGCAAAAATGCTCACTGTAATTCTCTTAATTCCGCTATTCTCAAAGTTCATAGGCCATTCCCATTACATTGGTATCAAAGAATTTGGTTTCTCTTTCCTTGCTTAAGAAGAGAGGTACTTAAGTAGCCTATTAATGGTTGATTTTGTTAATTATATTAGGGTAAGTGGGATTGGGATCTATTATCAGTTTTGTTGAGTCCACTATGTGGGATAGGTGCATATCTTAGGAGCTTTGGTCTTAATAATGGGATATTTTTAAACTTGCCTATAGCTTTACCATTATTGATCCACAAGAAGTCCGAAAGGAGCTATCCCTCGGTAATTTTGTGATGTTAGACCCACCCAACTACTCTCTATAATTAACCAATTCGAACCATGGGTGTAGATACTTAAGTGCTTATTTTCAAAGGCTAAGAGGAGTAGCAACTAAGGTTTTGAATTGCCAAAGAATACACTAAGTAAACACATAAGTATAATTAGCATGGCTGACAATAACCAAGAGAGTAGAATGAACATTGATAACTTTGATTTTGCACATGAAGGTGCTAATGATGATGCCCCATGTTTATCAATTATCTTGTTACTAGGTTGCATCAAGATATGGGCAACCCTACTTTGCAAGCCGAAGTTACCCAGAAACTTCGTGCTTATGGATTTCTCTTCCTCTCCAAGAGGAGAGAGTGTTTAGGAGGCCTCTTGATGAGACTCCCAAAAGAAGACTCTCTCCCATAAGAGAGGAGGAATCCAAAGAATGAGAAAGAAGTGAATCCCTAAGTTCCACTAAAGATGTGGCTCCATGAAGACGGTGGTCTAGACTATCGTCAACTCTTCCCAAGAGGAAACGATCAACCCATAGTCCTTCTCCTCATCACTCCAAATGGGAAAGAGGAAACACAGGAAGAAAAAGGCAAGAAAGGTGAAGGTCCCAAAAGCTCAAGAAACTCGAAGAGGGAGGAAAGAGTATCTCTTTTCTTACCTATGATGGCACCTTTGGTGCCACCGACAAAGTATTGGCCTTCATCCAACAATTTGATGCGGCCCTTGGAGACGAGGGCTTCACGGAGTCCTCCACCATGTAGCTATGCACTTTCAAAAAATCTACTCGTCAATGGTGAGCTAGCCTTCGTGGCAATGGCGAGGCCCCAAAGACATGGAAAACTCTATAAGTTTCCATCATGAAGCAATTGCTTGCAAGCGATGGCAAGGACAAAGTGCTCATCGAATGGTGAAGTTTGAAGATGCTCTTCAACGAGTCTATCCATAAATATGTAGACAAGTTTTGGGATTTACATCTCAAAGCTACAATCTTTCAAAGGATAGACTTCGTCGAACAAAAGCAACAATTTTGTGCGGGATTACTTAAGAAATGGATGAGTATATCAACTCACAACGGCCTAGCACTATCACCGAAGTCATCCATCGCACTATGGTTGCTTCAAGGATCAATTTCCAACAAGGGGCAAGAAGAAATTTCAAGCCCATAGAAACAAGGATCGAAATGAAGCTAAAGGGAAGAGCAATGCATAAAACTCTTCCCAAGTCAACATCAACACCAACAACTGTTAACCCTCGTGGCTCACGGACACCCTATCGCCTACGACGGACACTGTAACCATATTATGTATTATTTAGAGTCAGGTACCGGGCTTGTCGGACCAATAGGGAAAGGTAGAGTGATCGCCGATGAGAGGCGCACTCTAACACGAACATGCTAGGGTTAGTTGGCTAAGCATGGGTGCCCAAGTGTGAATGGGATGAGCTCCTATAAAAGCCAACTAAACCTAATTTTTACTCATTCTCTCATTTGTGCAATAGAAGAGTGCTCTTGCTCCATCTCCATCTTCTTCTTCTTCACCTCCTCGTGTGTGTGTGTGAGAGAGAGAGAGAGAGAGGGAGAGTGTGTGTGCGATCGAGCATTACGAAGGCACGACGGCGGCGAAGCGGTTGAGCACGGCACGACTGCAGCTTCTTCTTCATCGCGGCGAGGAATCCACCACGAAGGCGAGCGTAGAGCGGTGAGTGACACACCCTTTGTTTTCTTGAGCTTGCTAGTTTAGGCTTGTTGTGTGCTTGGAGCCGTTTGTGGCTCGCACACGGTGTATTGGCAAGTCCCTTGCTTCGACAGTGCGGCAAGGAGCGCACATTTTTGGCGCCGTTGCCGGGGATATGCCCTACACTAAGCTCGGTTAGCACTTTACGCTTCCTTGTGGTGCAATTTCTATCATAGGAAAGGCAGGGAAGGAGTGTGTGGAGATTTCTGTTTTTTGCGTTTTCTGCATTTTCTGTCAAGTTTCAATTTCTGTTATTGTCTGCGTTTTTTCAATTTCTGCATTTTCAAGTTCGGCATTTTCAATTTCTGCAATTTTCTGCATTTCTGCGTTTTTTCAATTTTCTGCAATTTCCTACATTTCTGCGTTTTTTTCAATTTTCTGTAATTTCTGCATTTTCAAGTTCGGCGTTTTCAGTTTCTGCAATTTCTGCATTTCCGCGTTTTTACAATTTTCTGCATTTCTGCATTTTCAATTTCTGCGTTTTCAATTTCTGTATTTTTTACATCAAAAAAAAATGAAAAATAAAAACGCGAGCGAGCGGGCGGCTAAATTTTTCGAAAATAAAAAACGTGACTCTTAAAACGGACGGGTTGGTTTGTATAAAAGGTAGATCGGGATCATTTTCCCAAGCCCAAGCCCAAGCCCAAGCCCAGGCCCAGGCCTCAGTCCTATGATATATACTAGACTCACTCTTATATATATACCCTACTCCCTCAAGAGAGAATGAGAGCATGTGGGACAAGTCCTCCACTCTCCTCCTTTCTCTTCCCACTTGCACCCTTAGACTTTCTAGTTTGGGCCTAGTTCCCTACTGGAAATTGACAGTTTTAGGGATTCCGAGGGCATAGAGTGACCAAACGGAGGGCTGTAAAGCACGGCACGACCCTCTGACCGATACGCTCGTTTCGAGCTATCACACGGCCCATTCCACGACACGTTCTAAAAAATCTAGCAAAAAAACAAACAAAAAACACGCTAAAAACTAGTCACAAGGCCTCCTAGAGCAGCTTTTTGACACCTTAGGGTATCAAAAGCACATGCACTTACGCTCTGGGCGGGTGCTAGAACACGAGCATATTGAGGGTGCCTCTGTTCATACGGACACCCATTACCCATCCACGATAAGCTCTAGACCCTCAGCGGGGACACAAGGTAGCACCACCCAAGACCCTAAAATAGCCGCTAGTGATTCCTCCTCCGACTCAGAAATCATGGAAGCATACCCTACCCAAAACACTGAGAGAGAAGGCCATGCACCTCTCGAAGCTCCACAGCCTAGTACTAGTATGTTTAGCCGTTTCATGGAAACATTAGGTAGAGCTACTCGCTCGGAACCTGATGCAAATGAAGCACACGAAGGGGGTGGGGAAGTGGACTCTCCTTTCACATCGCACGTGGACCCCACACCCCCACAGAGTGTCCATGTGGATATCCTACCAACTTCTTACCAAGAAGGCCCTGTTGAGCTGCCTCCTTCAGAAGTTCCCTCTAGAGTACCGTTGGTGACAAGTAAAACCACGGGGAGCAATATTGCTTCTACCTCACAAGAAACCGTTAACACGTCGACTCTAGAAGGATTGTTCATTAATGATCATTGGACATACGACCTCCACACTGAGGTGTTGACGGATTTACACTCTGGCCACGCCTACCATGTAGGATGGATAGAGATTGTACAATCCACCTCTAGTGCCACGAGCATCGAAGATCAACAGAAAATGATCTGTAATGTTATCCATGGCATTATTCAATTAGAAAGGCAAAACCGAGGGGTAAATATACTCTCAACTGGCCCCATGAGATTTCTGGATACGAGCAAGGCTCAACAGCCTACTCTATCAAAAATGGAGACTCCTCTAATGAGCCCCATGGACCCATCTTACGTCATTTCACCTGGGGTCTCTATGCAATCTGAGCCTCCGAGCGAAAACTTTAGCTTCCCTAACTTGGCTCAACCCTCTATTAAGGAAAACCCAGTGCTCACTCCAGGGATAAGCCTGACAAAGAATGTACCGATGACATCTACGGTTAGCGTAGTGCCACTACCTAGTGTCGTAGTACCTAATATGGGGCCTCGACCATATGTGCCTCTAGCCCCTTATGCACACATGGCCCCCACACCTCCAATAGTACCACTTGTTCATGCTCCTCGAGTGCCGCTCCCTAGCCCTTACACGAGTGGACCTATGCCCGGTTATGTTCCATATCCTGCATCATCCACACATATGCCAAGACCGGCACCCGTCCCTCTCTCACATATGATTCCAAGAGTACCTCCACCGGCCCTGCCTCCTCACATAGGTGACTTGGCAGCATTTGCTCAAACCATAGGTCGATCTATCGCGAAAAATATGCGTCATGCATCTGATAGAGAGCCTAGAAGTAAGGCAGTACAAATTGCCAAACTCACGCAAAAATTCAATGGAGACGAAGATGCTAGGAAACACATTGAAGTGTTTGAACAAGTATGTGACTCCTTAGGGGAACGCAACGAACTACATAAGTGCAATGCCTTAAGCTTGACATTAAGTGGGAAGGCTGGAGATTGGTATAGGACCCTAAGGGTGGACGAGAAAACAATCTACCCTACCCTTCGAAGGTTGTTTCTAAAGGAGTACATACGAGAAGGTGTGCTTTGGGGTGTAGCATCTCAGCTACAGAAGGCCGAACGTAAGGAAGGAGAGTCAGTAAGGGACTTCATTAGTCGTCTAAAGCACTTAAACTCTCGTTGCCCTGTAAATGAGCGCTTCAACAATAACCAACTGCTTGATCGATTCATTCGAGGGTTGAGGAATGAAGGAATCTATAATGGACTAGTGATTAGAGGTATCACAACCTGGGAAGATGTCACTGCCAATGCAATCCAACTAGAGGACAACTTGATGATAGCAGGCATGAGGGTGTCTACTGACACGAGATCCACTAGCTCACAAGCCATTGAGTATGAACCCATGACTGCAAAGCCCATTGCCAATGAGCCAAAGGTATTTGAGACATTCTTGACAGACCTCACCAAGGCAATCCAAGAGTCTCTTAAGGATAATCGACCCCCTCAAAATAGTCACATGTATCTAAGAAGGGAGTGAGGACGGGACATCAGAAAGTGAGCATACACCTTTCTTGTTGGAAAGGATGTTTAACGAAGGAATACCTGATCCCATTGAGGAATATGAGATTCCATCCTCACCAGTTCCTAGTCAAGGACCTACACCCTGCAAAACGCCAATGAATGTTGCCAAACTAGTGGACTTCATGTCTTCTGAGGTCCAAACCACGATCATAGCAAAGCTGTATGGAGATCCTGAGTTATTCCTTGCACTTCGAGCATTCCTTAATGGAGAGCTACGAACGGGATTACCGCAGTTTGCGCAACCAAATAGGCCTGACTCGATTATGATTGATGAGGAAAATCATGTGCAATCACTTGACTTAGATGGACACGAGTCTGTGATCGAGGTACCCATTAACGAATTAGGGCAGTATTTGGAAGGCGACGAGTCTAATGCGACCCTACCCATCACTACCAAGGGATTAACTATAAAGGGAATTCTTGATGGTGGTGCGGGAGTTAGCATCGTTACAAAAGATTGTTGGGAATCCATGGGAAAACCCCGCCTCAGTGTTACTAACATTGTGGTAAAGATGGCAAATGGTACCATAGCCAAACCTATGGGGATGCTCAAGGATCTTAAGATCAAAGTTCTAGGACACAAGGTACGACATACGTTCATTGTAATGGATTTCTCTAAACACCTTATGTCATATGAAATGATTTTAGGACGACCATTCATGAGGGAAGCACAAATGGTTCATGATTGGTCTAAAAATCATGTCTATTTGCAATTCCAAGACTCTGTCCTTAGAGTGGATTTGGTGATTGGTAAGGTACACTCCTTAGGGAGTAAAACCATTATTGATCATCGCTCTGACACCGCAGTTCACTCGGCCCCACTACAATATTGTTACACTTGTAAGAAGGATACAGACATTGGCCAAGATTCTCCTTATATGGATATCCTACCTGGGATGACTGAGTCGGACAATGTGGATTGGGTCCACCTAGCATCAACCATAGACACTTGGGGAAATAGGGGGACGACCTGGGTAACACCTGAGGGGGATGAAATGCCTATACCCTTAAATATGCTACAAGCAATGCATATCGCTTCTGACAAGACTCATCCTAAGGTAACGAAGAAAACATACAAGTGGGTCCCTAAAGCTTCTTTAGTGACCATAGCTAGTGCTAAAAAACAGAAGCCTTGTAAGAAACGTACCACTCGCTCCAAGAAAAGTAAGAAAATGTTGCGATGGATCCCTAAACGACTATTGGAAGCCCAAGGCTACTATCAAGGAAATGATCAAATCTGGGTGCCAAAACGTAGATTGTGCTCTTACCTATCACCTGACCCAAGTGAGCCCAATCCCGTAGCTCCAAAACGAATCAATGATCGTGGAAAGAAAAAATCACAGAATGCTACACACCCGCTCCCGAGCTAGTTTGGGTACCAAAGAAAGAACGATTTGTTCCACCTAGCTCAGGAAGGGGGGAGTCCCATGAAGATTCTAGCTCCTCATGTAATACATCCATAGAGGTAAAAGCTTCTACACAGCCTCCATCTATAGTAATGGACCTCAATGAAGCTACAAAAGAATCCACACCTCCCAGTGTTCAAGAATCACCTGATGAACCACTTCAAGTTCAATCCTGGGAGAGTACCTTACCACCCTTGCAGCTTGACAAGGCACCTAGGGTAATAGAAAACTACTGGCAAAAATCCTCACCTATTACCAACTGGAATAATTGGTTTCAAAGGGTGACAAGCTCATTTCAAACGGTATGATCTACCCAAGGAAGGGGGAGTGTTTGTGGACAGTCATCATTCATTTGTTTCCCTCTCAACCTTTTTCCCTGACCTCTCAATCACCGATCTTAGGGAATGTACATATAAAGCTTTATACTCACAAAAAAAAAAAAAAAAGAGCAAGAGCAATTAGCAAACGAGTATGCACATTAACAGTCAAAACATTGACTTAGACCTACACATGTCACATCTGGTATAGTGAAACAGAAACCTATGCCATAAAACACCTTTGATCCTCATCACTTGAGTGATGGAGGGTAGGTAAGATTAGTACGATAGGAGTGTTTCTGTTTTAGAGTTGAGTGATTAGCAAAGATCTCTTTTCCCACTAATGTGCCTCCTGGCGGTATTCCTTTTGTTTTCTAGTGTGTACAGGAGAGTGTTGCTATTGATAGGATTTGGACGTTCATGGAACCTTTCTCTCGTTCACACTTCAAATCAAGCGCGACCATCAACACAAACAGGTGTTTCTTGTCCATTAGCATTGCCCTTATCTTTTTGCATCCATGTTTGTCTGCTTTGATTGTGATTGGTAGCATAATATTCAGCGCATTTGCTTAGTATCAAACATTTAATTCAATGTAATGTTTTGTAATCACTTGTTTAGGTTTAAAAATCAAGCAGTCCGACTAAGCTAGTTTGACCAAGTTAGGTGTTAGAGATCTTCTCTTAATACCATGGGGAATGCCTTCCTAATAAGCAATGGTTACTTAGGTTCTTAATCCGATTTAGGCAGCATTGTGTGAAATGTACTAGGGCTTTCTAGTGGGCTTAACCCTATTGACCTTTAGCTTGATTTGGTACTTCACTCACATGTATCGCCTATGGTACTAGAGCCCTAGAGGTTCCCAGTGTGGGCGCTTTTCCTTGAAAAGCAAAAAACCCAAGGCATACAAAATAAGCACCCACTTCATAATTGAATCAATGTGAAAAGACTTTGGGGGGTCAAAGAAAAAGTAATCAGTCAGGCGATGATTTCATGAGAAATTCCTTTTATGGTAGCTTAACTACAAGGTTTTCTAGATATAGCCTCTAGTCAGCCCTCGAACATGAATACTTGGCTCTCGCGATTAAACAACTTAATTGACCACAGAAAATTAAGAAGCTTACCCATGGTATTAATATTCGATCTCTAGTGCCTTTTGACCGTCAAATTAGAGACCCCAGACTTGTTTAATTTTCTACCTTTACATCTGTTTATGCATTTGATTACATTGCAATTTAATGTTCATTGCTAACAAATTGTTTGAAATTCTTTTACCAATCAATTTGTCTACCTAAAACTGCATATGCTTTTTAAGAGAATGCAATTACTGTGCCAATGTTGTTTGATTTTGCAGTGACTGAAGAAGGCTAAGGACATTCATCTCAAATGCTCTTCCACCTCGACGAACCAGCTTCAACTCAATAGCTTCCGAGGACGGAATCTACATCAGGAAGGGGGGCATGTTAATCCTCGTGGCTCACGGACACCCTATCGCCTACGACGGACACTGTAACCATATTATGTATTATTTAGAGTCAGGTACCGGGCTTGTCGGACCAATAGGGAAAGGTAGAGTGATCGCCGATGAGAGGCGCACTCTAACACGAACATGCTAGGGTTAGTTGGCTAAGCATGGGCGCCCAAGTGTGAATGGGGTGAGCTCCTATAAAAGCCAACTAAACCTAATTTTTACTCATTCTCTCATTTGTGCAATAGAAGAGTGCTCTTGCTCCATCTCCATCTTCTTCTTCTTCACCTCCTCGTGTGTGTGTGTGTGTGAGAGAGAGAGAGAGGGAGAGTGTGTGTGCGATCGAGCATTACGAAGGCACGACGGCGGCGAAGCGGTTGAGCGCGGCACGACTGCAGCTTCTTCTTCATCGCGGCGAGGAATCCACCACGAAGGCGAGCGTAGAGAGGTGAGTGACACACCCTTTGTTTTCTTGAGCTTGCTAGTTTAGGCTTGTTGTGTGCTTGGAGCCGTTTGTGGCTCGCACACGGTGTATTGGCAAGTCCCTTGCTTCGACAGTGCGACAAGGAGCGCACAACAACAACAAGGCCCAAGGAGAAAGAAGCTTACAAAGGTAAAAATAAGCTGTCCCGAAGAATTAGAGGCTTAAGTGCGAGGAGAAGGATATGGTTATCATTCTTGCCCCAAAAGAAATGTATGCAATGACACTCTAGAGATTCCATGGTTGAAGCTCCAAAAGAGGATACTCATTGCAAAGGCTCGTTCCTCTCCTATGCTTGGGGAAAGGTAAGGAAACATGATGTCTTCATCATGTTTGGGGAAAGGTAAGGAAACATGATGTCTTCATCTTGTCTGATCTTGGATCTACTCACAACTTCATATCAACAGGAGTTGGCCACCAAGTTGGGGATTCAAGCTTTTGAGATGGTGGATATTGTAACGGTTGACACACATTTCAAGGGACAGCAAGCCTCCGTTACTCCCTTGATTGGGAAGTTGAGGCTTCATGTCCAAAGCTATGTCGACAAAGAAGACTTCTTTATCTCTCCTCTCCAACATGAGGATGTTATCCTAGGGGCACCACGGTTCAACCGCCTGGCTGCCAACATGAAGTTCCCTAAAAGGAGAATCTATTTCACCTACATGGAAAAGAGCATCTACATAGATGCTAATGATTCACGGAACACCATATCCCTGGTAAATACGCTTACTTTTGATAATTCAATGAAAAGCTCTATTTTTGCGTATATGATTCTTGTTAGAGAATATGTAAATGATTCTAATGTTTTCACAAGTAGCAATAAAGGGAATGAAGAGGAATTAGAGTTGTCTAATTTCTTAAATGGATTCCAAGATGTTTTGCCCAAGACCCATTCATCGGCATTGAGCCTTCAACTCTCATGTGCTATGGCATGCCCTTCTTGAATCAAAACTGCTCCAAGGCAATCACCACAAGCATTGCATTGGACCTCAAATGGATTTGAGAAATCCGAAAGCATAAGGACTGGTTGGGAGGTAAGCTTCTCCTTGAGCTTGTCAAAAGCATTTTGTTCTTTAGCAATCCATGATTAGTTAACATTATTTCTTGTTTAGTCATGCAATGGTCCTATTATTTAAGAAAATTTTTCTATGAAGCGTCTATAGTATGCACACATACCAATAAAACTTTTTAGCTCATGTAGATTCCTTGTATTAGGCCATGATTTTATTACCTCCAACTTTGATGGATCCATACGGATACCATCTTCAGAGATAATGCAACCTAAATATTGAATCTCTTGTAGGAAAAATTCACTTTTCTTTTGATTAATGAAAAGCTTATTCTCTCTCACAACTTGAAAAATTACGTGGAGGTGTCACTTGTATTCCTCAAGAGAATTTGAGTGGCCTGAATATTTTTGTCCATCGTAAGTTTGAATGCGGCCGGAGCATTTGTTAGGCCAAAACTTGTAACTTATCAAATAGATCTTGTATCTGCGACATGGGAAATATTTTTTTTATAGTGATCCTATTTAGTGCTCTATAGTCAACACATATGTGATATGTGCCATCTTTCTTTTGCACTAAAAATACTGGTGAACAGAATGGAGAGGAGCTAGGCCTCACCATCCCTTTTTCCACCAATTCATGCACTTGCCTCATGATCTCCTCTTGTTGAGCTTGTGAAACTCAATAAGGAGGTTTATTAGGCGGCGAGCTTCCTAGTACAAGCTCTATTGCATGGTCATCATCCCCTCGTTTTGGAGGTTGCTCACTAGGGATAGTTGTGGGGAGATAGAGGTGAAGAGAAAGGTCCAGATTTAGGGGAAAATAAGAGGGAAGAGAATCTTTTAATATCCATTGTATATTTTTCATGGAGCTAGTAGACCAGTTTATATTTTTCATGGGGCTAGTAGACCAAAGGTGTATTGGTAGGCAGAGTTGGCTTATGATTTAACAAGGGGTCTAGAAGGAGGTAGGTAAGGGATTAGTGGGGTTTAGTTAACTGAGGTATGCCCCAAAAATAAGGGAGTAAAGAGTAGTGTTACGGAGGGGGAAAGATAAAATAAAGGAAGTAAGGAGCACCCGAGGGGGGGGGGGGGATAGGTGAACAAGATAAGGGATAAAGTAGAAGGGAGTGGCCCAAACACTAAAGTCCACTACTTAAAGGATTAGGGCATCCAAAAATGGAGATTTCCAAATATTTATTTGTCGAAGGTATGTGGCAAGCCAAAAAGGAAAACATATAGCCCATTCAAATATTTATGTGAGTCTTCCGGGGTGGTGCAAGGTATGTACAAGCAGGCTATGGAGGTTGGGCCCAGAGGTCCAGCAAATGGTGGGTCTAGGTAGAAGCGAGAGTGAGGGGTTGTATTGGCAAGACGAAGCGATAGGGTTGTTGATACAAAGGGAGGGAAAGGTAACTTGAAGGTTATGGACGGTGGTTTTTTAAATCAAAGAGTGGGCTCCATGAGGGAGGTGCGATTCTGATAGGTGACTGTTTTGAACACAATATAATGAAGAAAACCTTGTGGATATCCTTTCGCCCTAAGGCGTTGGTAGAAGAGATTGCGGATAGCAATGAAACCTTTCAAGGAGCTTTCTCTAATGATGAATCTTTTGAGTTCAGCAATAATGAAAGCCACTTTTAAGTGTGTAGGGTGCCACAAGATCCAGGGGATGTAGTTATAAGCATTTAAGGGTTTTTTATGACAGAGAGAGTCCAAAAAGATTGAGGAGGTAAACTTTGTTCCTTTAAAAAATCCTATGTCGAGGATAGTGGCATGGTTGGGAGAGATGTGGCTAGAGATTTTAATGTGATCTTGAAGCGGTTTCCCATAATCATTCAAACAAGAGGTCAGGGACGCCTTAGAGCCGCCAATCCATATCCCAAAGGCATCATCTACATACCGCTTCAAGTAGAGAAGGTTAGGGCTGCTCAAAAGGGAAGAAGAGGCTTCCAAATGGCATAAGAAGAGGCATGCATATACTACGGCAAAATTGGAGCCCATAGCGGTGCCTTTGACTTGTTTCCAAAATTTACCTTTGAAAGTAATGTAGTGGTGCGACAAGATGAGCGCCACAAGAGAGAGGATAAAGTGTGTTTTGAGAGGGTCAAAATGGGTAGAAATGGAGGCTTTGAGGGCTGTAAGGCCATGGTTGATTGGGATACTAGGGTAGAGGGCCTCAAAATCAAAGGTGAACAGTAGGATATTGGGTGGGAGGGGGAGTTTGTTAAGGTCCTGGATGAGGGTGAGAGAGTTTTTAAGATTTTATTTGAAGGTGAGGAGGATAGGAAAAGGTTCAAAGTGAAGCCAAATGGAAGCTTTTTCAAAGATATAGCCTTTATAGGAGCAAATAGGCCATGAGACAAGGGAGGGTTTGTGCAGTTTTGGGATGAAATAAATGAGGCAAGGTTTAAGTTGCTTGTCAAGGGGTGAGAGGATGAAGTTACGATCTAAAGCAGATAACGTCAAAAAACGGATGGTAAGGGAGGAGAGGAGGAAAGCAATAAAGGGAAAGGGGATGGAGAGGCAAGGCTCGTAAGTGGAGGTATCGTTGAGGTGAGTGAGGGTGTTACTTTCATACCAATCCAAAGGTAGTATGGTCAATCCTAAGTTTTTGTCGGTAGGTTTTATGACAATGGAAGGATCCAATTTGAGGCTAGCTAAGGCTTGAGTGAAAAAACGAGGGGGTTTAGAGGGTGGGAAGAAATTAGAGTTCAAAATAAGGTTAAGGTTAATATGGTTAGTGAGTAAGATTTGGTTGGGAGTGGGATTTTGCAAAGGTGGCTTCCAAAGGGGATTTGGTATCTTGAAAGGAGAGGGTGGTAGAGTTGGTTGATTCTTGAAGAAAAACTTTAGTTTGAAATTTCTTACCATGTTGGTATGAGCGTTAAGAAGAGATGTGGATGAAGGGTTTGAAGGGGGGCGGAGGGGGAGGAATGTATTTTAAACCTAAAGCTAAGCATCACTTTTCAGGGAGAGAGAGTGTTTAGGTGAAAGGTTATGCACTTTAAAGTTGGAAACACCAAGCTCCAAAGAGAAGGCTTTAAGCTTACAAAAAAGGAGAAGCTTGTAGTGTTGAGGATTTACAAGGGGTAGCCTATATTTTCTTCTCGATCGTCCTTTGCAGGTTGAGAGGTCGAGGTAATCTCTTGTCAAGCGGTGATGTAGTGGCGGTGTTGGAGATCCAAAGATACGGGAGGAGAGGGGGCTTCGAGAAGGAAAGATGCACCCATGTAGTGGGGTGCTTAAGCCCTAATCCCTCCTCCCTCTCACTTTTCCCGAGTTCTTTGCATTATAGTGGGAGGTGTTCTTTTGAAAAAAATCCTTGTGGGAAGAGGAAAAGAGAGCAGAAATATTGGGGTGAGAAATGGTAGGGTGCGGGGGGCTAATGGGTTTAAGAGGGTAGACCGGTTTAGAAGGTATATTGCGGTGGTAGGTGTAGTGGGGTTTCTTTACATAAGGAGGTGATGCTTGATGGAGAGATTCTAAAGTTCGTTTATTGGTTGGGTCTTGAGATGGTTTAGGAGCTATAGATTGAGGCTCCAACAGAGAGGGTTGAGGGTAGGTAGAGGGTCTAGGGGATTGGAAGGGTTTTTTGGAAGGGGGGTTAAGGGTTCTTTGTGGAGAAAGGAAGGGTTTTTTGGGAGGGGGATTTACTTGGGGAAGAGGAGGGGGGGAAACGCGGTTTAGTGTGACTTGCATTTAAGCGCCCCTTGGTGATACTTGAACCCAAGTGATCTTTCACCACTTGCTCCACGAGTTCTTGTATAGTTTTTTCTTTGGGAAGGGAAACGACTTCCTCTTCCAATGCATTGATGGATCTTTTGCGTGCAAGTATGGCGTCCTCCTCCTTAGTAGAGGTTCGATGGGCATTCAAGATGTAGGTTTGGATTTCAAAGAGAAAGAGGTTGAGAGAAGAGGTTTTCCATTCTTTAAGCTTAAGAGTCCAATCATGTTTTGACAATAGTGGAATGGCAATCAAGAGAAGCCTATTGTTAAGATCATTGAGGCGTTCTTCAACGAGTGTGTGGTAGCTATCAAGATAAGATTGGAGATTTTTTATGAGTAGAGTTTGTGCTTGGATGAGAGCTTGTGGAATCAAGGTGGAATCAAGTTGGAAACGTATAGTGAGTGAAGTGAGCTTGGCATTGAGAAGAGCTTGGGCTTGGGAATCATCAATGGTAAGCTTGGGAGGTTTGATACAAAGGCTATTAGGAGCTTTTTGGTTATTGAGTAACTCTTTGAGATGTGCCAAGAAACTTTTAGCTCTTTTTAATTTATCGTGTAGCTTCTTAAATTCCAAAATAGAATTGGAGATGGACAAGGAGGACTTCTTTATCTCTCCTCTCAAGCACGAGGATGTAATCCTAGGGGCACCATGGTTTGATCGCATAGCTGCCAATGTTAAATTCCCTAAAAGGCAAATCTACTTTAGGTTCAAGGAAAAAGATATGTACATAGATGCTAAGGAGTTGGGTAACACCATACCGATTGTGCATACGCAAGCTTTCAAAAAGTCAATAAAGAGCTGTATTTCCGTGTACATGATTTTTGTTGAAGATTCTCAAAATGAACCTAATGCTTTATCAAAAGAAAATATAAACAATCACAAGGAATTAGAGTTATCCAATTTTCTCAAGGGATTTCAAGAAGTTTTTATTGACGACATCCCTTGTGAACTACCTCCTAAACGAGGCAATGATGACCATGCAATTGAACTTCTTCCAAGAAGTTCATCGCCTAATAAAACTCCTTATAGAGTTTCTCAAGCTCAACAAGAGGAGATTATGCGGCAAGTGCATGAGTTAGTTGAGAAGGGCATGGTTAGGCCTAGCTCATCTCCATTTTGTTCACCTATGTTATTAGTGCAAAAGAAAGACGGCACATATCCTATGTATGTCGACTATAAAGCACTAAATAGGATCACTATCAAGAATAGGTTTCCCATTCCACGGGTAGAAGACCTATATAATAAGCTACAAGGGTCGACCTACTTCAGTAGGATTGACCTAAAAAGTGGCTACCATCAAATAAGGATAGTTGATCAAAACATTGTAAAGACCGCATTTCGCACTACGTTTGGTCTCTACGAATACATTGTCGCCTTTTGGCTTGACCAATGCACCAGCCACATTTAACCGCTTGATGGAGAAGCTATTCAGGCCTCACCGAACCTTTATTGGAGTGTTCTTTGATGATTTCATTATCTACTCTAATTCACTAGACGAATACAAGCAACACCTCTAGGTAATATTTCAAGTCTTATGAGAGAATAAACTTTATATTAATCGAAAGAAAAGTAACTTTTTCTTACAAGAGATTCAGTATTTAAGTCACATTATCTCTCAAGATGGCATCCAAATGGATTTATAAAAGCTAGAGCTAATAAAAGGATGGCCTAATCCGAGGAATCTACATGAACTAAGAAGATTTACAGGTATGTGTGCATACTATAGACGCTTCATATAAAAGTTCTCACAAATCGCGGGACCATTACATGACCTAACAAAGAAAAACGTTAGGTATACAAAAGAGAACAGTGCTTTCGAAAAGCTTAAAGGAAAGCTTATCCCTCAACCTGTGCTTACACTGTCGAATCTCTCAAATCCATTTGAGGTCCAATGTGATGATTGTGGTGATTGTCTTGGAGTTGTTTTGCTCCAAGAAGGGTACGCCATAGCCTATGAAGGTCGAAGGCTCGACCCTGTTGAGCAAGCTCTAGGCATATATGAAAAGGAACTCCTCGCAGTTCTACATGCCTTAAGACTCATGGAAGCACTATTTATTGGGAACTCCTTTCATTCTGCGGACGAATCACCAAAGCCTTAAGTACTTGATGACGCAGACCAAGCTCTCCGACAAACAAATGAGATGGGCAAATTTCCTTTCGCAATTTCATTTTCATATTGCTCACATAGCTGGCAAGCATAATCAAGTAGCCAATGTACTCTCAAGACAAACCGAGAGTGAGTGCGGTTTCCATAGCAACTTACAATGATCTATCTTCTATGATAGATGAGTACGCTATTAATCCCGATTTTAGAGATGTGATTTCAGCCCCCTTGCACTAGGAAACAAAGAGGAACCGTTTACTTTATAAGATGGTTATCTTCTATATGGAAATAGACTATGCGTTACTAACTCACTACGTGAGAAAGTAATATATGAATCTCATGCTCCTCCTTATGCGGGGCATAGAGGGATTCAATCTACTCTAAAAGAGATAGAAACATATTTCTATTGGCTTGCCATGAAAGCAAACATACAAGGGTATGTTTCTTTATTGTGGTATGCCAAAAGACAAAGTTTGATAGAGGGAAGCAACCTGGATTGCTTCAACCTTTTTCAATCCCTAATTCACCATAGGAGAGCATATCCATGGATTTAATCTTTGGATTGCCTAAGTCTATCCATGGCAATACGGGAATATGGACGATAGTAGACACGTTCAACAAACAAGCTCATTTTATACCTGTCAAAAAGACTACCAAAGCCCATCAAATGGCAACCCTCTTTATATCACAAATCTTCAAGTACCATGGCTTGCCAATGTCCATAGTGTCGGATAGAGATCCTAGAATGACCAGTAATTTCTGGAAGAGTCTCTTTGAGAATTTAAGGACAAGGCTAAACTTCTCTTCGGCCTACCACCCGTAAACGGATGGCCAAAGTGAAATAGCTAACCTAATAATTCTTGATCTACTAAAAGCCTACGTAACGAAATCATATCAAAGGTCCCAATGGGAGAAGTACTTACCCTTAGTGGAGTATGCCTACAATAATATTGTACATACCTCCACGGAAAAAGCACCTTTCGAGTTAATTGAGGGAAGATCTAAAAGTCCCCTGCTACTTAAGGTACACGGGAAGATCTTCGTTACAAATGAATATAGCCGAGACCTACAAGAATCTTTCCAAAATATTAAGGATGCTATCTCTATCTCACAGCAAAGGCAAAAGGTTGTTGCTAATAAGCATAGAAGAGCCCAAGCCTTTAAAGACAATGATTGGGTCTTGCTTAATTTTCCCAAGGCTTGATTAAGGCAAACAACGGGCAAGAATCCTACGGGACACCAAAAGTACTATGCCAAATTAGCAAAAAGCTACTATGGTCCCTTCCAGATTCTTAGACCAATCAATGAGATGGCCGATCAACTTAAGTTGCCCAGTTATTGGCTCATACATAATGCTTTCCATGTGAGCCTACTAAAGCCTTACAAAGGATAGCCACCTCAAGAACCAACTATTGAAGACCCACCGAAGATCGAGGACGAAGAAGAGGTGTTGCAGCCCGAGTCCATTCTCCGACATGAAGACAAGGTATTGAGAGGCGGTAAGATTATCTGATGGTATCTTATTCAGTTTAAGAACTATCGTTTTGGAGATGCTAGATGGATGCAAGGCATAAAATTAAAGGATAACCTAAACCTTGTCAAGTCTTACAATGCTTCCCTAGAGTAAGCAAATGTAAAAATGTTTAAAATGAACAAAGTTTTTGTCTTATAAGACTCTTTTTTCTTTATTGCGCACAACTGTTAAGAAGTATTCATGTTTAGGATCAAGTTTGCAGAGACAACGTCTTCCAAACACCAAGTAGAGCTTGTCACTTTGTTATGGAAGATTGATAGGACTAATGCACAGACATACTTACAACAGCTTAGACTCTCAAGAACCAATGGATTAGTCATCCATTTTGAATCGATGTCGTAGGGTAAAATAGGGATCCTCTACCCGCTACAAAAGGGACTAATGACTAGGTTTCATCTTCTTTACCTCATAGTCGAGAACGACTATGATTTCAAGAGAGAGGTAATGTCATAATAACTAATATCTAATTCTCCTAAATAATTTTCTCATGTTAAACTGATCATTTAATATGGGAAAGTACCAGGAGAGAAAAAGCTAGAATATTGATTAGACTAGCAGATTGGTCACAGTAGGGATCCAAAGAAGGAAAAATAGGGATCAAAAGGGGAGGCCATCTACAAAAGAGCAATGTGCATCAGTGGGCTTCAAAGACCCTAAGGTTCAGCCAATTAAGACTTCCAAAATGCTAAGGTTCCAAAATTCAAAGGTAATGTCCAATGGTCAAAACTTAGGGAATATTGGATACTTGTGGGAAGACTCAAAAGTCTTCCCACATCCCTATCCTTGAGGGGGCGAGGCCTTTTAGTAGGGGATGAGAGAGAAACACACACATTCTTACAAGGTCCCTTTACACAAAGGGCATAGTGGACACATGTCAACTCCCTAGCCCAGTTGCCCCCGAGGTGCATTCAAATCCTATTGGATGGCCATAGAGGTGGACCAATGAGAATTAGGCTAGAGTAAATTTAGTTTAATTCACTTAAAAACACTTGATAAAAGAAGCAATATAAATTAAGCTCTCTAGAAGACTATTGGACAGTCTCACAAGGGGTCCAATGAGCATTCAAGAGCCCAATGGCTAGCGTGATTCTTATTGGCCAAAAGACGAAGGGGTCTAATGAGAGATTAATTGAATTATTTAAATACCTAAAGCTCTTACAAAAGGGAAAAGGGGGACGCATGTCAGAAGGCTATCACTTATGCTTCTTAATTGTCATTGGCTAAGCTTTGCAGCGGCCAATAGAATGCTAGCATGAGCATTTAGCAAGAGGGGTCGACCAAGAGAGAGAAGGGGGTTGATTTTTGCAAGGCATTATCACACACACACTCACACAATCTCATTGTGAAGTAAAGAAGACTATCTCCTTCTCAAGCTTTAATGGAAAGCTCATCATCTACTCCAAGCTTGTGAGAAGGGAGGCCTACACCAACAACTCTTGGCTTTGTGATGCAAATCCAACCAAGAGTCAAGCTCCAATGCATGCACATCTCCTCTACCATGCTAATTACTAAGCTAGGCTAAGCTATTATGAGTGATAATGTGAGGAGACATACTTCTTTCTCGTAAGAATACTCCTTCCTCTCGATCTACTCTCATACCCCGCTAGCTCTCACCATCTTCGAAAGGTGTGTGAGGTCTTGTGTCTAAGACCGTGAGGGAATTGATGTTGTGTTTTCAAGTGTAAACTTGGTGCTTGAAGCTTCCATCTTCATTGCACCAACAAGTTAATGAAGGAACACAAAGTATTGTATTGTAAAATGTCTCCCTTGATGGGGAGAACCTATTAAACAAAGCCTTTTGGAGGGGGTACCGGCTCCATGTAAATCCGGTCCTCAACTGTTGTCAATAGCTTAATTTCTCTCTCTTTTTGAAGTATTGTTCATGCCTATCTAACTAGGTATTATGCTTTTTGTTGCTCTCTCCATCCAAGCACTCTTGCTATGCTCATTAGGAAGCTATTCTAATGAAATGCTCACTATGTCTATGTTACTAGACACAAGTTACTAGACCCTTAAATGTTACACAACAAAAGGTAACAAGTTATGTATTTACATTCACTGGTGGTGTAACTTGATGGTGATCTTGTTTACAAGTTTGTATGTCTCTCTATCATATAAGGAAAGCACATTGTGGCATCAGATGTCAACAAAGAAGCTATATGGCTTACTCATCTAGTGGGAGATTTCGACATCAATGCAAAGGTTCCAGTTTTGCATTGTGATAGTGAGAGTGATATCCAAGTAGCACGGAATCCAATGTTTCATGTTAAGATGACGCACATTGATGTGAGGTATCATTTCATTCGTGAGGTGCCTTGCTAATCTACTAGATAAAGGTCCACCCTCCAAGAAGTTTGCACATTGTCAAGTGCTTATGGACATTCAGTAGAGCCCTAAACTCTGCATACCTTGTACATATGTCCATAGCTCCCTTAAAATCACATTGGCCTTTATGTGATTAAAGGGCCATTGTGTCTGGTCGATAATGTCGCCCCGGCCACCCAACTCATAACCTTAACTAACCATTCTTTTCTTATCACATAATAAATAAGGAGCCGCAAATTGGCTTGTTGTGGATCTCTCTCTCTCTCTCTCTCTCTCTCTCTCTCTCTCTCTCTCTCTCTCTCAACATATATATATATATATAATACACACACACACACACACACACACTCGCACTTGCTCCTTCACAAGCAGCATACTCTTGAAGAATCTAAATCCATTGATCTTTTGACCCTTCAAATCAATTTGGTTTGTAAAACAGAGGTCTTCTTTGAGGTCCCTTGGGTCTCTTGAACTGATCGGTGGTAACTACAGGCAAAAACTCTCTTATTGCTAGTATGATATTATCTCCGTGTAGTATCATTGGTATGATGCATGCCTTGTGCAATGGTTGAGAAAATGGATTATCATTATTAGGTTCATCATGAACATATGCTTGAATAACTGCATCCTCTTAACATCAAGACCTCTAATAAAACCACGCACTTGCTAAAAAATCAGTTTCGGAAAGCTACTTGAGGGTAAAGGGGCCAATATAAGGCCACTTAAGAAGTGGGAGCCAATACAAGAACATTCAAATAGGAATGATCAGAACCTATGCTAAGATTGACAGTTTCAAATGAACTTGATGTGAAAATATAGCTCATAGCAAACTCTCGTCACTTCACATGCCATACCCATCATAATTTCCATATATCTTGAGCATTTTTGCTATTTCATTCAATGTTGTCCTTGTATTGGAGCCCGATCCGTTATTGGTCCCTTTACCCTAAGCAATATCCTCGCGATATCCTACATTGCGTCAGCCATACAAACATCAAGTGGAGGATTAGCATGATCGCAAGTTAGTTATTTGTTTTGTAAGCGATGTGAGATGATCAAAGCTTGTTCTGAAGATTCTTTGACCTCTCTTGAACTCTCGCTAGCTTCTCTCAAGTACTTGCAGAGAACAAAGAACTAAATTGCTTTACAGAACCTTGTTGATGTCGAATCTATCTATGCACACATGCATACACCGTCCATTAACCAAAACCTTGAAAATTCGAAGCAAAAGCTTGAAAATTTCAAAAATTTGCAAAGAAATCTTTTAGTTTTAAAAAAAATGTCAATATCTGGAGTCATGGAACAATTCTGAGCATCAACTTTGCCTTGAAACTTTTGGCATGTGAGGGCAACCAACTAACATGGCGAGTGTGAAAACCCACCTGTAACAAACGATGGTGGCTTCGTCTGGAGAGGAAGAAAGAGATGCGTCGACCCGAAACGAGAACTTTTCGCCGACATCTTCTGCTTCTCTCCGCCTCGTGCACCGGATGAGCTTAGGGAAGGCCACTCTTGTGTGTGCATCACCCAAGAGCTTCATTTTAGCAGTTGACACTTACGGAGTAGGAGAAGGACAGTGAGTGTCTTTTTCACTATCCTTTCCCTCGTAAAAATAGCGACCCATTGGCGACCAGCAGAGCCGGTATGGATTCTGGCTGCTGAGTTGACCAGCTCTCATTGCTGCAGGCCACACAGAATTCCAACTGCTGTTGTGGCGATCATTGAATTGCTGCCTGCAAAAATTCCACATGCTGATGTGTAACAGTGTCGTTGGAGAGGGTTGAGTCTCCATTAGGGTTTCTGACGTGTTCGGCATCGGTCGATTGCATGCACTCATTACGCTGTAGAAACTGTTGTCAATGGAGGGCTCAAATGGCGTGGTCATGCATTGACCTGTCCCTGCAATGCAACTCCCATGATGGCTCCCACCGGTCGCCATCTGGTCGCTTGCATTTGACCTTTCCCTACTCCGTCACAGTTGGGTTTTCCCTTCCGTCAAGGTCGTGGGGAGGGGGGTCAATGACACGCTGCCATGTGGGACTGTTACGAATTGCAGACCTGTCCATGCACAATGTCTTTGCAGACGCCAATTACGCTTGCCGATGTGGCAGATGCAGAGTGAATGCCTTGATTCCGGCTACTGAGTTATCAGCTCCAGGGTCCATTCCGGGCATTGATTGGGATGCAAACGATTGGTTGATGGTCTGTGGATTCCGTCCGCCGAGGTGCCAATCATCTGACCACTGCAGCCGCTTTTTCCGGGAATAAATCGCAACACTGTCCCCCGACCCCCAACCTTGACGGTGTAGGGAATGGGCCTTGGGAGGCCTATTCTGCAGGTCAGGCGACCGGCGGCAGCCGGGAGCCTGCTGCAGAATGGGTCGACCAGGGCCTATTCCCGGCCGTCAAAGTCTCTGGGAACCTGACCCGTCAGCAGCCGGAATTACCAAACTTGCCTCAGCCTGACACCTCAGCGCAGGGAATATTGGGGCGCACATTCTGCCGGTGAAGGACCTACTGTAGTAGGTGGCTGGTTGCAGAACAGGCGACCAGAGACTTTGACGATGTTATAATTCTCTCTAGAGTATAGAGAATTTTTCTTTTTTTGGCCATACTCAGGATTGTGAATGTAGATGCTATATTAACTCAGCAAAGAATGTACAATGACTCTCAAGCACCACATGTGCCTTGAGGGGACAACAATCCCAAAAAGGGGCACTTAGGGCATGTTTCCATTCTTCGGCATGCTTAGCAGATCCAACTCGACAAAGTTCACCCGTAAGGTTCCGGGCTTCCGAATTGCCTCTGCAAAAGCCCATTAATAGAGGTCTCTATGCTAGTATTGAAGTCTAGAGACCTTTTTTAATGTGATTACTTATTGGATGCCAAACAGGAACACAATTAGGCTAGATACAAACTAGTCTAGAAATAATATTAAACGTATAATTATTCTAAATGGAAATATAATACTTGCTTTATACTAGGTTAAATGCAAAAAGGAAATAACTTTGTCTTGTCATCTTATGTTGTGATTTCACATGTATAACATAGCATGCTAAGACATGAGCACCTCCAGTAAGAAAAGCAGAAAGGATAACATTAACTTGCCCTTCCAGTGCAAAGCAATGCGCGCGCAACCATAGCTGCCAAAAGGCAACATTTCTATATGCAGCACTCGTGGCAGGAGGAGATTCCAAGATCTTTGTTTGACTGCACTCCCCTTGAAAATTATTGGAGAGACCCTGCATAGGCCTACCATGGCAAGACCACATAATTATGACGTTTTGTAAGATTTGCATCCATGTCTCCATCTATGCACCTACATCTAGTGGGTTGATTGTCCATATTACAACATAGTTCATCAGATCATTCCAACAATGGTCAAACATGATCCATGGTAAATTGCGTCACACATCGTTTCAATTTTGACAAACATCTACCATCTTTTCCGAGACCATAAAAAATGCTCCTCCGAGTACAAAAACATCAATGGTATTCTCCACCACCCACTGCTTATTCCATTAAAGCTGAACATCTAAGGTCATGAATCCTTCCATTTCCTATAAGATGGTGGGCATGGGATTGATAGTCGTGATACTGAAACTAGTTTTTATCCCATGATTAGTATTTAAGATTCGCATTTCCATGGATTCACTACTAGGCCAAGGGGATGCGCACAGGCATGTGTGTCAAAGAGTTGCCCTCTTCTCTAATGGTGGGGGTTCGAATCCCAGTTGAGAAAGGGCATACATCTCAATATCAGATTTTCCCGGATGAGGGTCTTGATTAGCCACCTCTGCATTGAGATCATTGATCCCCCTGTGGCAAATGATATACTAAGATAATGACCTTGCAATCTGTGTATTAAGAACCAAGGGTGGACCTACTGCGTCGCAAAAGAGGGGGAATAACCGGAAAGAACCACCTCATGAATGAACAAAAAAACATGAATCTATTTGAACAAGTAGGGTTTCATCCAAAAGCTCACCAGGCCTTCAGCCTACAAAGAGTTGGCCCATTGCGTTTGTCAAGGGTGATGTCAATCAACTATGGCTTGTACTTCTCTCAATTGAAGTGAACACAAACAGAAAACATAACTCTGGATATGTGATATATTCTACCAAGCATTTTACACTACGCCATTCTTCCAGGTGGACTTAAGCCACACTCCTTGAGACGATTATCTTCCTCTAAAATACATTGCAAAGGAGCAACTAAATATAATATTGACAGCATCCTTGCATGAGCTTCTCTGAGGGCATATATGAAATAACCATGCTTGACAGTTCAATTAAATAATAAAGCTATCCATTGTCCTTTTTAAGATCACAATTTGACTACACCAGTGATAAAAAGCACTACACCAGTGGCAAATCTGTCATGACCCTCTCTATGTTTTTCTTGCCCAGTCACCTCCCCATGAAGTGCAAAATGAAACGTACAGTGACAACTTTGTGACGGGTTGCAATGGCACAAAAACAGTTTGCTCATAGGCACTCCCCTTGTCACAATGCTCATTTCTGCTGCATGGCTTCAGAAACTGACTATGACACCCTTAACACAGAAAGCTCCAACTAAATCATAGCCAAACTGCAGCAGAGGAAGAAGGTTTCCCGATCAGGATATGCAAGCAACGAGCCTTCTCAATACATCAACAGAAATGGTGACGGCCGTGAGCATCGTGTAAAGCATCCTGCGGAATGCTGGGAGTACCCTGCACTGTAGGTGCACCTCCCGAAAATACTCCTCAATGAGTTGCTCCCTCAAGGGCTTTGGTATTTTTTCACAGGCACCAATCTGATCAATGCACCCAATGCCGGTCAAGTGCCTCTTGACTCGCCTTATGGTACTGGTGTGATGGATCCCGCAATACTTGCATTGCCATAAGCGCGTGCCGGAACCTTGCTGGGAAGCGGTCGTGACTACGCTCAACACATTAGTGTGGAGCTGCCAGTTGGGGTTGGTGTTGCGTGGCATGATGAATTTCTGCGAAGAGTGCAAACACATGAGAAATAGAGGGAGGGGTGTCGTGAAGAGTACGCGCAACGTAAGGAGAAAGAGTGGGAGGGGCAAGAAAGAGAGAGGAGCTTACCTTTCTACGCGGGAAACGACTCCTGAGTCCTGTCTCTGAACTTCTCTGCAGTCTCTGTTTGCTCTCTGGAAAATGAAATCGTGTAGTGAGTATAAGGCATACAACCTTGGGCTATTAGCCTATTAGCATTCCACCGCCAAAAAAGCCCCAAATCAGCTCGCGTTCCAGGCCCCTAACGCTACACATTCGGCAATTTTTTACTGCAGCACCGTACGGAACCGTATTGTACATACTGTACTGTACCGTACGGAAAGGTAAGGTACGTACATACTGATGCAACCTTGCACCAACATATAAAATGTCGTGTGGGGCCTAAACGACTTTGAAATGAGCCTAGCCACCCTTTAACTACTCGGATTTCAGTGCCGGTCGGCCCAACCATCTCGTGGCGACCTGGCCTTCACTGTTATGGGTGAAACTCTCAGCCATCGGCCGTTTCACACTGGCCATACAATGTCCGAGCATTTGTGACTTCAACAAGAGGGTCCCAAAAATTAAATAAAAATCAAGGGAGAGAAACCAACAACTAAGTTACTGCTTGTCACAGCCTCGTGACATACTCCCCTCTTGAAATCGCAAACGTCCTTGATTGCATGCCTAACATACATGCAATAGATGATTTAATGTGATTAGCACCCTTTTATCATCACATGTATCCGCAAGAAAGGTCATGAAACATAGATATAAATGACTTAATGAACCTCATACTTTTGTCATTTCTATCTATGATAGAAGTTAGCATTATACCGTAACACTTGTTGAGCAATGTACACTTCTTTTGCACTGAATCCGTATGTACATATGATGTGCTAGCTCTATCACTACCCCTCTTTTGAATACATTGAGTTGGAGCATACGTGGGTTGTAACCCAAAGGCCTCAAGGTAAAGCTGCAATACATTTGGTGACTTCAAAAGTTCATTCTCTTCCATCCACTTTTCATCCATAGGTGGATAGTTTTGAGCTTCATTCAATAACGCCGAGCAACTTTTCCCTTGACTTTTGTCTCCTTATGTGCCAAAATCTGTTGAGATACCAAGATCTCATCAAGTTCCTCAACTTCTGGCTGATCTTCTTCTAGCAAATCTTTTGGCACATCACCCACAAAGGATCTTAGAAGACTCAGATGAAACGCATTATGAATCTAAGCAACATAGTTGATCTTGTCAAGTACTTGAAAAGGCCCATAGTAACGCATGCTGAGCTTCGGAAACAACCTTTCCTTGCCCTTCATCTTCTTTAACCTTGCCTTTTCAAACCGCAAAAGAACCCAATCACCAAGTGAAAACAAGAGTTCACGACGGTGACGATCAGCAGCCTTCTTCTGCTTTGCGCCTTCTTCTGCTTTGCCTGAGTCTTCTCCAAGGCAAGCTTAACTTTCTTATATATTTCATCCATGTTCTCTACATATCGATCTGCTTCAAAAATCTTCCTTTGTGTGAATGGGAGGAACCTTTTTGCCACCCTCAACAATTTCAAAAGGTGTCTTGCCTGTTGACGAATGCACCGTATTATTGTATGCATACTCACGCATGGGTGTTTCCACTTGCCCTTATTATCAAACACACAGCATTTCAGCAGATCTAAGACAATAGAATTAGCCTCTTCTGACTTTCCATCAGTTTGTGAATGAAATGAAGAGGAAAACTTGGGCGTAGTGCCCATGTTTTCAAACAAGCCTCTCCAAAACAAGCTCGTCATACAAGGAACACGATCACTGACAATAGATTGTGGCATACCATGGTACTTAAACACATTGTACATAAACAATCGTGCCATCTGATCAGATTTTATCTTCTTCCTGACAAGAATAGAATAGGCTTGTTTGTTGAACCTGCCATTATTCCCTGTTGACGTTCTCGAAAGATCAAAGATAAAATCCATAGCTATACTTTCCCATGGTTTATCTAGAATAGGCAATGGTTGCAATAACCCTGGAACCTTTCGCCTGTCAAACTTGACCTTTTGGCAAATTACGCATGCTCGCACAAAGGCATCCACATCTATCCTCAAAGTAAGCCAATAAAAGAATGTCTCAACCACTTTCACTGTTGCATCAATGCCACAATACTCTACATATGGTAGGACATGACTTTCTACCATAACCTTAGGTCACAATGGCCTAGTGACACATAGTCTGCCATGCATCATCACAAAACCGTCCCTGAGGAGATATTAATGATGGCGTTGTCCATCTTGCAAAAGATTCTTGCAAAATCTTCATCAGTAGCATACTGTTTCTTCATGTCATCACGCTCATGACGATAAGGAATCGACACAGCTGAAATTTGTGGCTTTCTTTATAACACATCAGCCACAACATTCTTCTTGCCTTCCACATGCACAATCTGAAAGTGGAACATAGAGAGAATGTTTGCCCATCACATATGCTTTTCACGTAACTTTGACTGTGTTAAAAAGTATCGCAAGGTCTGATGATTTGTTTGAACAACAAAATCAAGTCCTAGTAGGTAGTGTTTCCAACTTGAAAGAGAATGAATCACCAGTCAGTAGCTCTTTCTCCCCTATGTTGCAAGGTGACCTTTTTGTTGAAGACATCCAACACACCATGTACACAGAACATCCATGGGATTCCCAACAACGCATCACACCCTTCAAATGGCATGATATAAAATTCTTCTGTGCCCACATACGACTGAATATGTAGACGCAGCTTTCCAATGACGGGAGTAACACACTTTGAGTGGCCAGGACATTCCACACTTGCCTCTGCTGTGTACCCAATCTCTTCAGCTTTGATGCCGAGTTTGATAGCCAACTCTGGTGAGATAAAGTTTTCCTTAACATCTGGATCAAAGAAAATAAGCGTTGTCTGGTCCCTAACTGTACCCCACGCTCTGCATAGCTCATTCGCATCCAAGTTCGGTCTATCGCCCACCATATTTGCACTAGACTTGTCGTGGGTTTAGGCTTTTTCCCTTTCTTGACCTCTTTGTCCTCTGAGTCAGCTGCCCTCTTCCTCTGTGGACAACCTGCAGCAAAATGACCAAGCTGCTTACAAATAAAGCATTTATTCTCAACATTAAAGCCTTCTTCTCTTCGAACAACTCGTGCACAAAAGGCCGCTTCTTCTGTTTCTTTGTCTGTCCTCCAGACGTTCTCAGCTGAGTCCTTCGCTTTCTCTTCTTTTCTTGACCCCTAGGACACTTCAAAAGTCGCTTTTACAAAGGGCTTCTTTGCTGAATTTTTCTTTGGCTGGTCCCTTTCACGTTGCCCTGGAATCCAGTGTCTTCTCCCTTCAACAAAGCATGACCAGTGTTGGCAACTTCCATAAGCTGAGTAAGGGTGGCCACTCTATTCTTAATACAGTAGTTTTTGAGCCCTTTAGGCAGCCCACAACAATACTTCACGATATGCCCTGTCAATGGCACGAACCTGTAGGAAGTTACTGAGAGCAACACTTTACAAAACTTCCATGTACTCTAAGCTCTTGCAAGTAGCCGCAGTGAGTTGGTGCCAACCAATCTACCATGACATCGGCTTCGATTTTTTTGATATAGCCATGCAGATGCAAAAACTTGCTTGAGGTAAACCCATTGGCAGGTGCCTGTCCTTGTATCAACAATGTCGTCCACCATGAACGTGCATTTCCTTTCAAGAAAGTGGCAGCTTTCTTGACCTTGGAGGCCTCTGTAAAATCCCCTTGCATAAGCAATATCAAACTGTTGGAGGAAAGTAAGAGTCTTCGTCTTGTCCTCAAAGCCTTTGAAAGTGTCAAACTTCACAGCTGCACCACCTTCTTTGTATGGTTTTGGCTTTTCCAACACTCCCACATTATTATAGGGAAGTGTCTACAACATGGAAACAATGGTAGGGATCATTTGTGCCCCTTGACCGTTAACGTTTTGGTTCCCTGGTGCCCTATTTGCCTACTGGTCAGAAAAACTAGCCATACCAAAAGCGGCCCGTGGCACCCCAAATTGGCATGATTACATTGAAACCCTCGCTATAAGCCCATATTACCATACATGGGATTTGGCATCATGCCTTGCATACCCCCAAAGACTGTTCCTGGCATGAACTATTGATTTACAGGCGCATAACCAGCCATGCTTTGAAGCACAGGTCCACCCCCAAAATACCAAGGATGTATCGTGGGTGGTGAAAAAATTTGATGCATAGCCTAGAAAGTAGTTCCCTGTCCATTTAAACCAACATCTGGACTCTGAAAGGTGGGTGGCTGAACTAGTATAGCTTGTGGAATTCGCATCCTAGCCACCTGTTTGTGGACAGAAAAAGGTTGCCTTGGAGCCTCAACTAACTCCGCAAGGTGCAAATGGTCCCTGCCCTATGGGTTGGAGCCTCAACGGACTCTACTGCATGAGAGAGTTGCCTTGTCTGTTGTGACATTGGTGGAGCTTGCAGAAATTCCATAAACCTCGGATTTCGCACCAACCGAGTAAACACATTCACAGCAGCAACCAATTGTGTCCTGAACGCATCCTCAACTAGCTTCCCAACCATTAACCCTTGAACTTGTGGCGCATTCTTTACTTGTACTTGACGACGCAAAGTAGCTTCACTAGTAATCCTGTAACTCAAATTCAACACTTCAAAACAAATCATGACTTGGTAGCTAGAGTGCTCCCAAGTAGACAGTGACACCGCATTGGTCCCAAAGGTTGGCGCCCTCTCAGTACTTCTTTATTGCAATTAAACTTTCGAGAAAACCTGTAAACTTCTATGTGTTGTCTCACTTCTATTGGGCTGAAAATGGCCTACTCTAGCCTAATTTCCGCAGCATAATGTCACGTGCACATCTAACCCTATGTGTACGTGGACAAGCTACTTCATGGCAAGGGTTGGGTTCAGTTCAGTCAGCCTAGATTAGGAAGTGTTCTGGCACTTTTGTGAGTCTGTACGCAGACCGTGCATGTCCAGGCACTTAGAATAGATGCATATCCTCTGGTTGCACACAGCATGATCATCAGATTTCCATCAGGAGCATTTTTACAGTGCATAGACCTAATTCCCTATTTTTGACATTTTTCACTTATTATTTTTAAGTGACTTTTGTTGGGAACTAGGTAGGGCAAATTTAGCAAGCAAGTACATAAGCAACCTAGCGATAGCACTTTTGGGCAGAAGAGGCAGCAGGAACCGCGTGTTCAAAAGGCACCTTCTCAGCAGGACCCCCACAGGACACCTAGCGTTTTTGGAGCAGAGACCCTAGCGTTTTCTGCATCAGCAACAACTAGCGTTTTCAGCAGAACAAGTCCAGCATTTTTGCATTTGCAGCAGCATGCGATAGAAGACTATAGACCAGCCCTAGCGTTTTTGCATCAGCATGACAACCTAGCGTTTTGCACTTTCTCCGCGACAAGACCATCAGAAGCACCAGCGTTTTCAGTTTTCAACAGCCAGACACTGCAATAGAAGTCCCGAACCTCGCAGATCTCACCTTCCTGCAGCAGATCCTAGCCGCACAGTAAGATCCATCGAAGTTTGCACTTTCAGCCTGGCAACGCAGATTTGCGCATCTGCGTTTTCAGTGCATTGTCGTCGCATCGTCGCCATCGACATCGTCACCGACATAGAGTCAGAATTCAGCAAATAAAGATTTGCAGATTTCAGCCATTAGCGTTTTAAAATTTCAGTCCGTCTCGTTGTCGTCCTCATCATCATCGACATCATCGGCAAGTCCAAGCATTGAGAGATTTGTGCACTCAATAGTAGACCGCTCTCGCCATAGAGAGTGGGGCCTTCGGAGACGGGTTTTGACAACATTCTGGTGTCGTATTCTTCTCTCTCTATCTCTCAGTCTCAGTATCTTCATTCACACTGTTTATCCACTTTGTTTGTGATCACTTGCACTCTCTCATTAAAGGAACGGAAGGCTCTCCCTTTTGTAAGTAAAAGGAACCTTTTATCGACTTTGTTTATGACCACTTGCACTCTCTCATTAAAGGAACGGAAGGCTCTCCCTTCCGTAAGTAAAAGGAACCTTGAGCACAGTTCGGAGCACTCATCTTGAGCAAAGTTCAACATTCACTTCTGCTGCACCTTACATTAGTATCAGAGCTTTGGCAGTGTTCTATATCACTCAAGGAAAGAACCACAAGAACCATAGAATTTTTTTTGCTTGTTGCGGTCGCATGTAACCCAAGTCCTCTTGGGCATGTCGATTCCTAATCGTGTTTTTGAAGAGTGACAAGAAACCATAGAAAGAAGGGCTTGTCTAGCCTCCCCTTGTTTCTCTTTTCACTCATTGACGGACCGTGCACTTAGCGGCCAGCCAATCGACGTGAGGTGGGAAAAAGCAACCTTGGTGTGAGCGCAAGGCCGCCAAGGGGTGCGCCCACGGAAAAGAGAAGAGCTTGGGTGAAGAGAAGATCCTTCTCTAACACAGATTGCAAGCGAAAGAAGAACCTCAAGATCCTCAAGATCCTCAAGAACCAAGAATCACAAGAACCCAAGTTCCTCGTGAACTTAAGAACCCAAGACTTCAGTGTATGGTTATTACCTGGAGCGGAATGGATACTTCACATGGAGGTGATCAGCATGGCAGTGGCGAAGAGGAATTTTCCCCACCACGAGGTTTTTCTAACCCTCTCCCTTCCCCATCTACGCCAAGGATTTCACCAACTCCTATGGAGGCTTTAGTCAAGACGATGATGGACAAGAGGATACACCAAGAAGCGCAACGCGCCGCCTTGGAGCGCGAGCGCGAAGAAAGAAAAGCAAAAAGAAGGGCAGTCATAGAGCGTAAATACGAAGAAAAAATGGCAGCCATAGCACGTGAACACGAAGAAAGACAGTTAGAACGCGAAGCAAGAAGAGCAGAAAGAAAAGCAAAATTGGCTCGCGAGCGTGAAGAAAGCCGGTTAGCCTTTGAGAGTGAGTGTGAGCAAGCGCGCTTGGCAGCCAAACAGAGAGCCCAAAAAATGCAAGAGTTGTTCCGACTCTTTTCTAATGTGCAGGCACAGATTGTAAAGGATAAGGAGAAGGAGACTCTCTCAGTTTCTTCTTTTTCAAAGCATGACACACATGATTTGCATGATAATGATAAGCATGATGATTTGCATGATCAAGATGTGATTATTCACCAGCATGATGATTTGCAAGAAAAAGATGTGATTGTTCACAAGGATGATGGTTTAGTTGATACTTTTTCTAGTGAAGCTAACCTCATTGCAGATTCGATAGATCACGAAGAACCGATCTTGGCTCTCGAGTCAAGGTCCAAAGAACCCCCACACGAAGTATTCTGTGTACGAATGATTAGTCAGCACGCATTGTTCGAGTGTTTCATTCGTGATGCTTTCTTGTATTTTAGTCACCGTCTTTATGTGATCCCTTTTCATAGGCATGCCATATTGCACGATAAACACGATTTACTCATGAATGAGCACGGATGTATGCGGATGATTCATGAAAAGATGAAATGTTTGCATTCAAGGAATTCACATTCCATGTCTCTTCCTTGGCATGACACAATATCCGAAAGAGCACAAGAAAGATAGAGCATCAAGCATCGGCATTTCCATTGTGATTTGCCACAGTTCATAGATTTAGATCAAAAAAAAAAAGTTTCGATTCCATTGTTTGCATGTGTTTGATGAACGGTTTGGCACTCCGTCTATATGTTCATCTACATTGCATGCACAGTCTTTTAGGAAGACTAGAATTTTTCCAGTCACTTTACATGGAATGGGTATGTTCATGTTTTTGCGTTGAAAGTGGTTTCAGGAGTTTTCATCCTCTGAGACTCTTGAAGAAGGTAGACGCATGACTATAGACGAAGTTGAAGCATTGAAGGAGCCACAAATGACTTTGTGTCGCTTTCGGCACGGCCCAAAGAAGCAAGCATTGGAGACCTTTATAAAATTCAAGTATCGCATGACCCACGCATCAGAGTGGGCCGACGAAGAGTCCTTTCCAGTATTTCAGACCCTATTGGCGTTCTCCCTTGACGTCAGACAGTTCGGTACCAGTACCTCCTTTGAAAAGGAGGGGATGTCACGTGCACATCTAACCCTATGTGTACGTGGACAAGCTACTTCATGGCAAGGGTTCAGTTCAGTTCAGTCAGACTAGATTAGGAAGTGTTCTAGCACTTTTGTGAGTTTGTTCGCAGACCGTGCATGTCCAGGCACTTAGAATAGATGCATATCCTCTGGTTGCACACAGCATGATCATCACATTTCTATCAAAACCCATCAAGAGCATTTTTACAGTGCATAGACCTATTTTCCCTATTTTTGACATTTTTCACTTATTATTTTTAAGTGACTTTTGTTGGGAACTAGGTAGGGCAAATTTAGCATACATAAGCACCTTAGCGCTAGCACTTTTGGGCAGAAGAGGTAGCAAGAACCGTGTGTTCAACAGGCACCTTCTCAGTAGGACCCCCACAAGACACCTAGCATTTTTGGAGCAGAGACCCTAGCATTTTCTACATCAGCAACAACTAGCATTTTCAGCAGAACAAGCCCAGCGTTTTTGCATTTGCAGCAGCCTGGCGACAGAAGACTACAGACCAACCCTAGCGTTTTTGCATCAGCATGACAGCCTAGCGTTTTGCAGATTCTCCGCGACAAGACTATCAGAAGCACCAACGTTTTCAGTTTTCAACAGTTAGACACTGCAATAGAAGTCTCAAACCTCGCAGATCTCACCTTTCCGCAGCAGATCCTTGCCGCACAGTCAGATCCATCAAAGTTTGCAGTTTCAGCCCAGAAATGCAGATTTCCGCATCTGCATTTTCAGCGCATTGTCATCGCATCGTCGCCATCGACATCGTCACCGACATAGAGTCAGAATTTAACAGATAAAGATTTGCAAATTTCAGCCATTAGCGTTTTCAGATTTCAGCCCGTCTCGTCGTCGTCCTCATCGTCGTCGACATCGTCGGCAAGTCCAAGCATTGTAGAGATTTGTGCAATCAATAGTAGACCGCTCTCGCCATAGAGAGTGGGGCCTTCACAGGAGGTTTTGACAACATTCTGGTGTCGTATTCTTCTCTCTATCTCTCAGTCTCAATACCTTCATTCACAGTGTTTATCCACTTTGTTTGTGATCACTTGCACTCTCTCATTAAAGGAACGGAAGGCTCTCCCTTTCTAAGTAAAAGGAACCTTGAGCACAGTTCGGAGCACTCATCTTGAGCAAAGTTCAACATTCACTTCCGCTGCACCTTACACATAACGACAATAGAAGGCTTCACAAACAAAATCCCCATGCGCTAGGTGACTTGCCGCGTGCATTAAAGCACTTTACAACCCTGACGAGAAAATACAACACGCTGAAATCTCTGTTTTTCAAGCCTAAAATGCACTAGAACACCTATTTCACAGTTCCCAAGCTTCCCCGAAGCTCCTGGGACTTTTTGGCATCAAAAGGGTCGAAATATTAAACCTGCAGAAAACTACAACAAGCTCTAATTCACTGTTTTGGGCTCCATTTCGCGTGCCGGTCACATCCATAGCAAGCCCTCGAGTTCCCGCACCTGGAGGCTACTTGCCCTTTGATTTGGACGAAATTTCTTGCGAGAAATCTCTCCGAATCAACCTGTACTTGCTGGGCATTAGCAATCAATAATTCGGGTACCTATACAAGAGGCTCTTGCCTCAGCAATCGCGCATAAACCCACACAACTGTACATACAAATGAGTAGCTCTTGCCTCAGTTGGGCATCATGATTCTATATTCATAAGGGGAGAGAGGTACACGAGAGCGGAATCATCGTGCTACATAAAAGGAGAAGGCAAGCTTTCCATTAAAGCTATAAACTTACATCGACTACTCACACACACACACACTGTGGGCTCACAATGAAGAAGATGGCAGCCCAAATCAGCCCCAAATCAATTTGGGCGCCCCCCTGCAGCTGAGGTGTCTTGCACTTTGCTCTGGAGCCGCTAAGTGTCCTCTATACCTGAGTTAATTTCCTAGTACCCACCAACTTATGAAGTGTCGCATGGGGCCTAAACGACTTTGACTCGGATTTCAGTGCCGATCGGCCCAACCATCTCGTGGCCACCTGGCCTTCATTGCCACGGATCAAACTCTTAGCCATCGGCCGTTTCACATTGGCCATACAATATTCAATCATTTGTGACTACAACAAGAGGGTCCCAAAAATTAAATAAAAATCAAGGGAAAGAGACCAACAACTAAGGTTAGTGGTTTTCATAGGCTCCTGAGAGAGCTTGAGAATGTGGATCGACAAATGACTAGGTCATGAGCACGTGCTTACAAAATCTCTTTTTGTCAAGAGGTTGCAGAGCCACAGAGAGCACGAGAGCATCCGGCAAGGAAAGTTGCCCGTGCTTACTAGTCGGGTTCATGCGAATGAGGGAGTGTGTTTCATTCACACTTCACAGCAAGATGGCCAAGATGAAGATGATGCCAGTCCATCAAGAGGGCCTAGTGTTGCGGAGTCATAATTTCATGAGAGCGATTTCTTGACAGAAGGAGACATTGCCTCCACAGAGGCGTCTTCTTCGCAGTCTAACAAGGTGGTAGGTGCAGCGGAATGATTGTTTGCACTTTGCTCAAGATAAGTGCTCCGAACTGTGCTCAAGGGTTCCTTTTAGTTCTTATCGAAGGGAGAGCCTCCCGTTCTTCATGGAAGTGCTATGATCACAAACAAAGTGAATGGACACTGTGCGTGCAAGTGAATGAGACTGAGAGATCGAGAGAAGAGAGATACGACACTAGAGACGTTGTAAAACCCTCCTCTGAAGGCCCCACTCTCGTCAGCGAGAGTGGTCTACTTTTGATTGCACAAAGTGGTACAATGCGTATGCAATGGACTGATGCAACTTGGGACTATGCCGATGACGACGACGACACTAGGGCTGAAATCTGCAATCTTTCTACTGCTGTCCAAAAACGCTATGGGCTGAAATCTGCAAATCTTCTATCTGCTGAATTCTGACTCTATGTCGGTGACGATGTCGATGGCAACGATGTGACGACGACGCGCTGAAAACGCAGATGCTGAAATCTGCGTTTTCCCGGCTGAAACTGTAAACCTTGCGGAAATTGACCGTGCGGCGAGGAACTGCTACGGGAATGTGAGATCTACGAGGTTCGGGACTTGATCTGCGAAATCTAACTGCTGAAAACTGAAAACGCTGATGGTTCTGGAGTTTCCGTCACGATGATAGTGCAAAACGCCGGGGCTGATCTGCAACCAAAAACTCTAGGGCTGAATTCTGGTGTTTCTATCGTCGGGATTCTGCAGATGCAAAAACGCTAGGCTGATCTTCTGTAGTCTTGTCGTCGTGGCTCTGCAAATGCAAAACGCTAGCTGGCGGCGGTGATCTGATCCAAAAACGCTAGGCTAGGCTGTTGCTTGGGAGCAAAAACGCTAGGTCACTTGGGGGGTTCTGCTGGGGTTCTGCTGAGAAGGTGCCTGTTGAGCATGTGCTCCTGCTGCCTCTTCTGCCAAAAAGTGCTAACTTGGGTTTGCTTATATATTAACTTAGCAAAATTGCCCTACCTACTTTTGTTGGAAAGTCACTTAAAAATAATAAGTGAAAAATGTCAAAAATAGGGAAAATAGGCTAAATGCACTCGAAAATTCCCCTGACTGAATCTGATGGATTCTGAAGGGAATACTGATGATCATGATGTGTGCAACCAAAGGATATGCATCTACACTCAGTGACTGGGCATGCACGGTCTACGAATAGACTCACAAAAGTGCCAGATCACTTCTAAATCTAGACTGACTGGACTGACTGAACCCTTGTCGTGCTATAGCTTGTCCACTGACACATAGGGTTGGATATGTCACGTGACATCCCCTCCTTTTCAAAGTGAGGTACTGGTACCGAACTGTATGGCGTCGAGGGAGATCGCTAATAGCATCCGGAATCCTAGAAGGGACTCTTCGCCGGCCCACTCTGATGTGTGGGTCGTGCGGTACTTGAACTTCATAAAGGTCTGCAACGCTTGCTTCTTTGGGCCGCGCCGAAAGCGACACAAAGTCTTCTGTGGCTCCTTCCTTACTTCAACTTCGTCTAGAGACCTGCTTCTTTCGTCTTCAAGAATCTCCATGGCTGAAAATTCCTGAAACCATCTCCAACACAAAACCATGAACATACCCATTCCATGTAAATTGAAGGAAAAAAATCTTGTCTTCTCTAAAGACTGTGTATGCAATGTAGATGAACATAGAGACGGAATGACAACCCGTTCATCAAACACATGCAAACAATGAGATCGAATCTGTTCTGTTTGATCGAAATCAATCAACTATGGCAAAACACAATGGAAATGCCCACGCTTGGTGCACTTTCATGTGCTCGTTCGGAAACTGTGTCATGCCAAGGAAGAGACATGGAATGTGACTTCCTGTCATATATACTTTTCAGCTTTTCACGAAAAATCCGCATACATTCGTGCTCATCCATGAGAGAAACGTGCTCAACATACAATATGTCATGCCTAGGAAAAGGGATCGCATAACGATGTTGATTAAAATACAGGAAACGATCACGAATAAAACACTCGAACAATGCGTGCGTATTAATCATGCAAACACATAATACTTCCTGTGAGGGTGCTTTGGACCTAGGCTCGAGAGCCAAGATCGATTCCTGAATGATCAAATCGTCTTGTGGGGGTTCTTTGGACCTCGACTCGAAAGCCAAGATCGGTTCTTCATGATTGATCGAACCTACAACGAGGTTAGCTTCGCTAGAAAAAGCATCAACTAACACATCATCCTTGTGAACAATCACATCATCTTCATGCAACTCATCATGCTTGTGAGAAATCACATCTTGATCATGCTTGTCATTGGCATCCAAATCATCATGCTCATCATTATCATTCAATTCATCGTGCTTCTCATAATCATGCAAATTTTGTGTATCATGCTGTGGAGAAAAAGAGACTGAGAGAGTCTCCTTCTCCTGAATACTATCAATCTTGTCCTGCATATTAGCAACGAGAGATGGAGAACGAGCAATGTCCTCTCCATGAATGACAATAGGAGAATCACTTTTGGCATTGAGAGTTATAGTGTTAGTCAGAAAATCCATGAGAGCGTCATTATCACGAAACCATCAAATGCCCAAAATCATATCACAGGAGAAACAACAAATCTTCTAGTGAAGGCAGTCTGTTGAATTGCAAACAACACATCAAAGCACTCCTCCGTGATGAGAGCGTCCATACCGGGAAAAAGCCAGAGACCTCGATAGGAGATCTCGGACTAACTTCGAGGCGGGCTCTCAACAAGAGAGGAACTGATCACATCATGCATACTACCTGGGTCAAACAATATGACAAAACGGTGCCCCGCCGACGTACGACCATAACATTTAATGAGAGAATCATCAATGGGAGGGTCCTGAGAAACTTGGGGCACACTCGTGTTATCATTCATTGCATTGATAGAGGAAGTGGGTGTTGTGGGTTCTTTAGATTCATTCGATTCAAGCTTAGGACGTGTTCTTTTTATGTGACCCTTAATGTGACAATGAAAACAACGACCTTCCTTAGAATAAGTGCTTTGTTCTTCCGACGTGATGTATCCTCCTACAATTCCTTGTGCTATCTTTTCATCTGGAGTAAGCTTAGGTTTAGCAATTATGTTGGCCTTACCCTTAGAGTCATTGGAAGAATTCTTGATGAGAGACTGTTGGAAGATTGGTTTAAAGAGTTATCATTCTTACCATTCTTACCGTTTTTACTGTTCTGAGGGTTCTGAGAAGTCTGCGAGGTACTTGTCGAAGTCTTGTTCTCCTTGGGCTTTCCCTTGTTGTGCTTCATCTCTTGTGCGAGAGCAATCGCTACCGCCTTGTTGAGATCGATTGGATCGAGAACCTTGACATCGTACTTGATATACTCGTCCAATCCAAAGAGAAAAGCGTCTTTGCGCTCATCATCCAATTTTCGTAATTGAGTACCTAGCTGCAAAACACGATTAGAAAAAGACATAACCGCCATACCATTTTGCTTAAGAGAGCGTCAATCGTCCTTCAATCGTGCGAGGTACTGAGGTGGGCATAAACCGCGCCTTGAGCTTGTCTTGGAAATCAGCCCCATTGAAGGAAAGGGACGTGAATCCGTCGGCTTCCTCTAGGTGCGCGGCTAGCTGTGCCTCTTGCCATGCGTGGTACCAATTGATGGCATCACCAGCAAGGTACATAGCTGCCATCAAAACTTTGCTATTTCCTTCTTCTTAGTTGTCGCAAAATAAGCATTAAATTGATGCAACCAAGAACGAATAATCGTAGCATCCATCTTACCGTCATGCTTACTAAAAGTCAACTTCTCTGTGACTGGATGTTTGGAATCCGCATCGTGGCTTGCACCACTTGAGGAACTCCCACGATCTTTGGGTGGTTCGATTTTCGAGACAAGTACCTGTCGAACCAAGTCTTGAGTTCGTAGTTCTCTTTGAGCTTCACGCTCGGTCTCCAAGGCCGGCGCTTCGTGCTGTAACAGACTTGGACACTCCAAGTCAAGAATTGCACCGCGACAGCACCAAATAACCACTTCC
>NW_028221534.1:0-65725 GCF_014529385.1 Adiantum capillus-veneris
AAGAGAGTAAACCACGCTCTCTAAAGACTTTGCCATCTTTCAACATAGGAGAACACGAAAAAAAATCGGAGGTTAAAATGGTACCTTCTCAATGGAAAGCCACAACAAAAAATGATGGATAACAAGAGCTTGCATGAATGATGTCTTCTCCTATACAATGCACACTTTATCTCTTAGAGCTACTAAAAATTAGACCACATCTATGGAGCCAAATGGGCAAAAACCTGGAAAAGATGGACTTGAAAATCCTTAACATGACCAACTTGCGGACAAAAACATGGATGACACCTTGCCTAAGAATCCACAAACAAAGCTAGTACCAATAAATAAGGTGGGTGACTACTGTGAACGAGAAGAAGAAAACACCACCTTACCACTTGAGTACAAAGGAGTAAATATGGTTGCTATATTAGATAGTGGGACAGGAATTGCCATTGCAACCAAAGAAATATGGAAAAAAATGGGAAAAGCTTGCTCTTACAAAAACTCGAATGAAATTGCAATTGGCAGATGGATACGTGGAGAGACCGATAGGAATATTAGAACAAATCATTATATCCTTGTGTAACATAGAGTATGAGCACACCTTTGCCATAATGAACTTTGACAAGAGCAACAACTTTGATATCATATTGGGCAGACCATTCATGCGTCAACTCAAAATGGTACAAGACTGGGGCTATGAGTATATCTATTTAAGACACAAGGAAATTACTACAAAAATCAGTGTGAAAGATCATAGTTATAGAGATGTAGAACAAACCCCGGGGAAAGAATTAAACTCGACAACTAATTTCGAAAGCAAAGCGCATATTTGGATGTATGGAGCTCTTGAGAGTGTAAGTCAGAGGAAGGAGGATTGTATTCTCGATCGACCTATGGAGGACTCATACTATATTCCAGAACCATTTCCAGAGGAGTTATTTGAACCCTTTGGATGGGATCAAATACTGGCCACTCTTGATGTGTGTATGAATGAGTTGACCCGGACTAAATTTTGCGATGAAGATGGGTATGATATAACTCCCTTATTTACAATAAAGTTGTTGAAAGAAAGTAATGAAGTTTGTGAGTGTGAAAGCAAAAATGGTGAGACAGATGGCTATGACTTTAGGCATGAAGCAAAAGTGAAAACAAAGGAAGTAGAGCAACCACGAGAATATGTTATCATTGACATACCAGAAGAATCAACAAAAGTTGTTTCAAAGAAGTCCACTCCAAAAAAAATGCAAACGAAAGCAGATGAAGGAGCAAAGCTTCCAGTTTCAACGTCAAATGTTCAACAAACGCAAGATCAAGAGAAGAACAAGGAAATGAGAGAAGATCGACTGTCTTCTATGACAATCAACTTCAGCATATGCGAAGAAACAAGACTCAAAATCACATGTTCAGCTGTGATAGATCCAAAAGCGACAAAGAATCTAATGACTTATGGAACATGGATCATGATGGGAAAGCTGCCAATCACCAAGTAGAGGAGATTGTGTACACAAGTTCAAAAATACAGATTCCTATCTTTGGCATGGCAGAAGCCATACTCAAGTTCAGTATTGAGGAGTACAAGGATAGTTTCCACATAAGTGAATCCCATCATACCAAAGAGAGTTTGGTCCTGACAGAAAGCTGGAGGAACATCTTCTTTCAACAAAAACCAAAAGCTTCAACAACAACATCATCAAAAGGCCTAAAAGGACCTCAAGTCAATGCAAAAAAGGAGCAATCAAACATAGAAGAAAAAGGTAAAGCAAACGTAAACACTGAAGTATATCAACCTCGCAAGAAAACTTTACCTTCAACGAGCCTACATTAAACTTTCAACAAAGCTTCTACATCAAGAGCCAAACATTGCAATGGAAACCAAAGCACAAAGTCTACCAACCAAAGTTTCCATCACAAAAAATCATCCAGAAGAAGCCAAAGAATGTCAACCAAGTGTTGGTATCCAAAGAGCACATCAAAGTCAAAGACCCAGTTTGGATACATGAAGCACGGGTTCAACCACAACAACAAAAGTGACAGGGTGGGTAGCATCAAATGAGTCAATCATTTCTCAGGGCTACTTCCAAGAAAACCCTAATGTTTGGCCCAAAAAGCCTAAAGTAATAGCCTGGATCTACTCACCTCAAGAAAGAAGCTCTACAAGGAGAGAGACAAGCTATCAACGGAATACAAAAAACTCAGGCAAGCGAAAGAACAACAACAAAAGGTAGACGAAAAGACCTTCCAAGAGGGCAACGTGAAAAGTATGGGTGTCAAAGTCAGACCTTAGTCAAGTTACCCAAGAAAAATAGGTAAAGCAGCGGATGATTCCTGTCAAGCTATGTAAGGTCTCTACCTTCCCTAGAAGAGGATTACCTATGAAAAAATTTTAAGCCTAAATATCAGTTTGGCAAAAGATGCTATTTTTAGTAGGTTTCAATGATCATATGTCATTTTTGTGTTGTGATTCTTGTAGAACTTTTAATTCTGGTCAAATTCAATTTTGGTGAAAAATTTTCAAAAATAGAAAGTTTTTGACCCTCAGTATGGTCTAGGATCGACCTGCTCGTCAAACTGTGCACCGACCCAGGTTTTCTTAAAAATGCCAGAGGCTGCTATTTATGGTAGGTAGTCGTATCTGTTACTTGCATGTTTGTCTCGAGTTAGCAAGTTTCAAAATTGAATTTGGGTTAGTATAAGTATAGTTAGCCTAAGGTTAGTATTTTCTAAGGTATGTATGGCATCGATGTGAATGTGTATGCATGAGTATGCATGGGCATGGATGTGCATGCATGGGCATGTGTCCCCATCATGGGTCATGTGAATAGCTAGTCTTGTGACAAGTGTTAAGTTAGGCATGGAGAGTGTAGCATGAGAGCTCAACATGGCCTAGATAAGGTAGAGCATGGGTCAAAGAGTGAGGTGTGGCCTAGTATGGGCAATGAAGCATGGCTTAGGACACTACGCCCCCTCAAGATAGTAAAAAAAAAGCGCTACCTCCTCTTGTAAGACTCAATTTGTGTGTGTGTGTGTGTGTGAGTGTGTGGGAGAGAGAGAGAGAGAGAGAGAGAGAAGAGAGAGAGAGAGAGAGAGAGAGAGAGAGAGAGAGAGAGCATAGAAAGTGGGATGGGCAAGTGAGGACACCTCACTAGGGAACCCCACACTTGGCATGGCACTTGGAGGGGGTGTGTGTGTGTGTGTGTGTGTGTGTGTGTGTGTGGACCTTTTAATTCCAATTTTAGCAAGGAAAATCGATCCTTCTTGAAGGGATGCCTATATCAGAGTAACTCAACCCTCTCTAGAGACACAATTCTCAAGAGAGTGCAAGGAAGTGCTGCTACCGGAGCAATCTTTTGTGAAGCCTTTTCTACATCACATAACACACAAAGGAGATCTTAATTAAGGGTAGTTTAATTATGTTTATGCTAATCCTATTGCTCCATAGCCTCTTTTTTCTCTAGAGGATTCCTATGTCCAGCCTAATTATTCTAGCTGGCTACAACATTAAATAATATATCCTCTATTCTATTCCATGTGGGGTATTGTCAATGGTTTCCATCCATTGATTGTATTTCCATTGTTGGATTAAGGAGCACCTTGCTTCTTAAAGATATTAATTTTTTTAAAAAATTAAGCATGAGTTTATGCATATAATCATCATTGCCAGTTATGTATATTGTGCATAATTATGTTGTATAGCTCTTCACCTATGATTCTCTAAGATATCGTGAGACTTTTTTTCTCTTTTTATGCACCCAAATTGAGGATTAATCAAGTAATTAAGCCCTTGATATGCCCATGAAATTAGGGAATAATTAAGGGACTTCTTGCATACTAAAAGATGCATAACTAGGGTATTGTGTTGCATTAGAAATTGTGTATGATTGTGCGGGAATTAATCATCTATTATATTTGGTATTTGCACGGTTATAGTCTATCATTGTATTTTATATTGATGCATCTAGTTAGTACATTAATCTTGACCTCATGTTGCATACGAGGAAAGTTTTGGTTATGATAATCTTAGGACGAGTTTATGAGTAATTAAGGAATAATCATCTCGTTGTATCTTTGAGCTAGCTTGCATACTTACAGTTGTGAAGACTTTGTCAATTAACCTAGTATTACGTGTAAGTATAAGGTTATTTCTTGTCAAGTTTTCTCATTGGTTGTTGTGGGAATTATGCTTAGTCTCTTTGTTTCTCCGAAAGAACTAATCGTAGTAGTGAGAAATGGCCCCCAAGAGGACACGTTTTGGTGGTGCTAACAACTACAAGGCAGGAACTAGCAACGTGGAGAACAACGGTAAAGCACCAATGAGAGAAGAAAATCTGACCATCTCACGAGGCATTGAGGAGGAAATTCATGAGGTAGGATGCATTTTATTTGTACCTTACATAAGCATTGCATTACGATAACTTTAGGAATGTCTACGCTTCCCCGAAATATGTTGGAAATGCAATTGGGACAACGGCATAAGTACTTTAATGGTTTTTATCTAAATTTAAGTTTAAATTAAATAAGAAAGAAATGATTTATGGAAAGACTGTTTTGAGATAGGAAAGAATGGTTGTTAGGAAAAACTATCTCAAACAAATTTCATTCATTATTCCAATGTCGACTTAGTCTGAACCCCCTATTGATCACAGGGCGGTCGCTCGCAAAGTTATTGCAAGAGCTAAATCCATGACTTGCTTTCTATGCGGTGGATATATCCATGGCTTGCTTTTGATGCGGTGGATACATGATTTTTACCCGGAGAGTTACTCCATGCATTTGGGTGGATCATGTACTGGTTTTATGGACAGCCAGTTGACAACGGGTAAAGATAACACTCACTAGAGGTTCTCAGGTCTCCAAGACATTGGAATTTTTAATGAAGTATTGCTTGTTGAGTACTTTTTCCTAGGAAAGATTTGTTTTGGTGCCGATTTGACAATGTTTGAAGGGCTGTTAACGAACTTGTGATGGAAACCATAAAAAGGAACCTTAAGTGTTGAACAACAATGTGTTAGTAATTAGGCCACACAAAGACTCTGTGTGAGTGCGGGGTGGAAAGTGGGGGCTTGGCTTAGGTTGCCAAAGCCTACAAGACAGGTGATCCCAATTAGTTGGGAACTCTTTTCCCTGTGCAATAGAGTACAAAATTAGATATCTCATTATGCCAAAGCGGAAGGAACTCGGTGTACATGCCTTTGAAAGCTACAAGGAAAAAGGTACCGAGGTTACTTCTCCTCTTGGAAGATGAGAATAGGTCCGATAATACCTAATTACGCTTCCCCTGAGGGGCGGAGCTAGACTCCTTTCATTGGTGGCTTGGCCTCAACTCACTGAGTGATGAGAGACCATCCACTGATTTTCTTCCTAGCCAATTTTTTTTGTTTGCTTCCGCATAGGATCTAGCGATCGTCAGGTGTCCTCCAGTTCCATTAAGGTGAGACGGGGAGGGGACCTCACAGCTGGTATCAGAGCTTAGGATTCAGAGCCTAGGTCAGTTTGGAAAAAGTCGTACCGTCTGAAAATTTTGAAAACAAGAAAAATTGGATAGCTAATCCAAGGCTTATGCGTCGATATTTCTGGAAGATCCTGTGGTTGAATATCACAAGTTCCAAGTCTTGAAGCTTATTTATGAGAGTGCCTATCGTTCTCCGAACTATCTTTTCCGCGGGAGCGTGATGGAGCTGCTGATGAAGGCTTACACTCCTCATTCGACTCGGATAGATAAAGCATGGGAGCTCGACTAGAGCAATGAAGGCGGGATTTATTACATCAATGCTTGGAAGCTGGGATGTCTTATCATGGACTTAAAGAAACTACGTTGGGTAGAGGAACTGAGAGTAGTTCAGTTTTACTACATCTTGGGTAAAAACTCGACTACTATCACTGTTCCCACTTATCCAAAAGGCACGGAGAAACACCTGAACCAATGGCTATGGGAGAAAGTGGTGAAGATAATTTCATATCGAAGACTCAGAACTTTTTCTATTCCTTTGAATACCCCTAAGAATATGGATCTTGTAATTTATTTCCCAATTTCCAATGAGTATAGAAACTACTATACCAATCAGTTAGAAGATTGTAGAAATGTGACTACAAACACCCATCGTTTGTATCACCATATTCCAAGTCAGCCAGCTATGCGGATTCTTTAGATGCCGCAAAAATTTGTAGTAAGTTAAGATGAGATACCCTAAGCCTCTTCTGTAGGGCTATCCTTGTAAATATTCGCTTTATGAATAAAGAACCAAGTCTTTTGAATTGAGTATCTTGATCTCGTGTCTATGTTGAAGTTAAATCTTAGTCGTGTGATAAGTCTTTATTTTTGTCAGTCTATCGATCTTATGAAATCATGTGCCTCCTTGTGCTCTTTATACCGCGGTTCATGAGAAAAAACTTCTTCTCAAGCAAGCGCAACCCCCCCAACTTCAAAGGTGAAGGGGTTAACGTGGAACGAGATGTAGAGGTTTAGATCGAAGCCATGGAAGGTTACTTTGAAGCTGCGGGAACTCATCCACAGAACCAAACTATGCTTGCCATGTTTCGACTTACTGGAGATGCCAAAATATGGTGGAAACAACATTGCCGGGACTCTGACATTGTTGGATCTTCTCATTCATGGAAAGAAATTAAGACTGCGGTGACCGAATGCTACTTACCGCCAGCTCATAGGGCCATCAAAATGAATGAATTTTTCTCACTCAAGCAACTATCCTTAATTGTAGAGGAGTATTACTCCAAGTTCACGACTCTGAAGAGATATGCGCCAAAGATGACCGTGGAATAGCAAGTAGCCAGGTTCTGCCAAGGCCTCATAGAACCATTGAACAGTAGATTGGAAGCTCTTAGAGCCAAGCCGTTAGCTATGGAAATCATGAAAGCTGCTATGGGCAAAATAAATTACTTAGCAAAGGGGGCCATAACAAATAATTGGGATAACAAACCGGCAAACCTTGATTATCAGAATCGTTTCGTGGTAGCTACTTAAACTGCTATCAAATTTCCCAATGTACGCAACTATGAATGCCAAGAGTACGGAAATTACAGAAACAAGTGTCCCAAGAAGACTCGTGCATCCAGCACAAATGCAGTACCTCTTAATGCCAATGGAAGAGGTCAACCAAATAATCGTGGAGGATGAGGAAGAGGAGGCAGAGGAAGAGGACGTGGTGCATTTGCTAGGTCATATGCTGCAGTTGGACAACCGACTATAGGAGATGAAGCAGATGAAAGGGCATTGTTGCATGCTGCTATAGATAATGCTGGTGCTCGCCAGCAGTGCACTGTAGTTCAAGCTTCTGGAACGTGCCAAGGTGATAAAGTTGAATTCCTCATAGACTGTGGAAGTACGCATTCATTTCTATCTCCTAGATGCATGAGAAAGTTAAAGCTAAGCCAGTATCCTGCAAGTAGACTAGTAGTAGAACTAGCTAATAGGAAGGAAGTGTTATCTTAACATTTCGCAGGCTTGGTAGATTTTGAGTTAGGGGGTTATGCTACTTCTGCACAACTCCGTACTTTACCTTTAGGAATTCATGATAGAATTTTAGGAATGGACTAATTGAAAAAGAACCAAGCCCATATTCATTGTGCTCAGGAAAATTTTATGTTCATAGATAACCTTGGGAATGAAGTTCTAGTTCAAGGGAAAAATGGGATGCCCAAGGCTCATCTAGTTAAAGCTAGTAGACTTCTAAAAGGACTTAAGAAGGGACAACAGATTTACGCGATGAAGCTTAACAAGGTGGAACAATCAGATTCAAACTTTCACCCAGAAGGTTAAAAGATTATGCCGATGTTTTCCCAGAAGATTTGACCAATCTACCACCGTATCGTGAGATAGACCATGAGATAGAAACTATACCAGGGTGTGAACCTGTTTCTAAGAGACCATACAAGATGTTGTTACCAAAAGCAATAGAACTTAAAGAACAGATTAGGCAACTGATCGAGCAAGGGTTCATTAGACCTAGTACTTCTCCTTGGGGTGCACCAGTTCTTTTTCAACAGAAGAAGGATGGATCTTTGCGGCTATGCATATGTTATCGTGGGCTTAACCAAGTGACTGTCAAGAACAAGTATCCGATTCCCAGAATTGACAAATTGTTGAATAGACTCCATGGATCCAAGATCTTTTCAAAGATTAATCTTCGATGAGGATACTATCAAATCAGAATCAAAGAATCAGACATACCAAAGACAGCTTTTAATACTAGGTATGGGCATTTTTAATTCACAGTTATGTCCTTTGGTCTTACAAATGCACCTACAAGCTTCAATCGACTAATGCAGGATATTTTTAGACCTTACTTGGACTTTTTCCTACTCTTTTTTGCTGATATTTTGGTTTACTCTAAAGACAAAGCAGAGCATGAAGAACATGTCGGAAAAGTGTTAGAAATTCTACATGAGCCTCAGCTTTATGCTTAGGAAAGCAAGTGTACTTTTTGTACTCCCCAAGTTAATTATTTAGGTTTCATCATATCCACCGATGGAATCTCAGTTGACCCCGAGAAGATCAAAGATATAGTGGATTAGCCTCAGCCTTCATCTGTCAGTGAAGTCAGAGGATTTCTTGGAATTACAGGGTGGTACATGATTTTTGTCAGAGATTATGCTCTTATTGCAGCACCTTTGATAGGACTTCTAAAGAAAGGAATGCAAATCGATTGGAAAGCAGAGCATGAAGCTATTTTGCAGAATTAAAGAGATAATTAGTGTCCTCCTGTTTTAAAGCTTTCAATTTTTAGTAAATATTTTGAAGTTGTGACCTACGCCAGCAGTCTTGCCTTAGGAGGAGTTCTTACTCAAGAAGGGAGACTAGTAGCTTTTACCTCTTGCAAGCTCAGAGATCATGAAAAGAATTATCCAACTCACAATCTAGAACTTCTCGCTGTCATCCATGCATTGAAGCTATGGAGACATTATTTTGAGTCGCAAATTTCAGCTAGTCACCGACCACAAGAGCTTAAAGTGGATCTTTACGCAACCCAACCTCAATATGAGATAGAGGAGGTGGATTTAAGATCTTCAAGAATACAATTTGGATATCAAAGACTGACCTGGAAAGGACAATGTAGTTGCAAATGGACTCAGTTGTAAGTCTTTCCTCAGTGCTATCTCTATACCCAATAATCCTATTTGGAAAGGATTAGAGAAGCTTCTTCGAATGACCCAAAATATCAGTGATTGTTAGTGCAGATTCAACAAGGTGAAGGAATTAAAGTAACTTCTAGACCGACTAAAGACTATTCTCTTCAAGGGAAATTTCTTTATCTTGGTCAAAGACTTTATGTATCTAAGGATCCAGCACCACTAAAGAAAGAAATTTTATTTGAGGCTCATGATAGACCGACTTTTGGACACCCACGGTATGCAAAGACCTTGAATGCAGTTAGAAGAAGTTATTTTTGGCTAGCCATGAAAGGTGATGTTCTTAGTTAGGTAAAGTAGTGTTTATCTTGTTAGTAAATTAAAGCCGAATGAATCAAGCTTCCCGGGAAACTCAAACCTCTTGATATACCTCAAATGAAATGGGAGTGTATCAGTATGGATTTTGTCACTGGATTACCTCTGTTGGAGTCTATGATTCTGTATTTGTGGTTGTCAATATGCTCACTAAGGTGGCTCACTTGATACCTGTCAAGAAAACCTATAGTGATTCCGACATTAGTAGGGTTTTCATCAAGGAAATCTTTAGACTTCATGGGTTACTGAGAAGAACCGTCAGTGATAGAGATGCAAAGTTTACTTCAAAGTTTTGGACTTCTTTTTTTCAAGAAATTGGAACGCAGCTATGCTTTAGTACAACATATCATCCTCAAACCGACGGGCAGACTGAAAGGGTAAACCAAGTAACCGAAGATATTCTTAGAGCTTATTGTTCATAAGAGCCAAGGAAAAAGTATGCTTATAATTCCTTCGATCATAGAAGCATAGGAATGTCACCATTCAAGGCACTCTATGGACAAGAGTGTATAGATCCACTGGACTTTCTGATCCAACTATTAAAGTGGAGGCCTCAAAGTAAATGTTAGAAGACATGGAAGCGTAGACTAAAGCAATTTGCAAGGACATTCAAGCAGCTCAGGACAGACAGAAGCATTAGGCAGACAAGAAGAGATCTGAAAGAACTTTTAAGTTAGGGGATAAGGTATTTCTTAGGGTTAAACCCAAGCGAAGTAATCTATCCTTGGGAAAATTCAAGAAGCTTAGCCCAAGATACTGTGGACCTTATGAGATTGTAAAGGTTGTAAGTGACCAAGCTTACAAGTTGCAGTTACCCTCAAACCTTAAAGTTCAAGACGTTTTTCATGTTAGCTTGCTTAAACCCTATATTCCCAATCCCGATCATCTTGTAGATGCAAAAAAAGTCGTTATTCCTACTCAAGGCATTCTCAAGCTACAACCTGATTACATCCTTAAGACGCGGGAAAGAAAATTAAGGAATAGGAACATCATCGAACATCTAGTCAAGTGGAAGGATTTTCTAGAGAAGACGCAACGTGGAAGATAATCTAACGCTTCAGAGGGATTACCCAGACTCACTGTTGAGATGAGGGCATCTCAATTCTTTCACGTTGGGTAGAATGTAAGGTCTCTACTTGCCCTAGAAGAGGATTACCTATGTAAAATTTTAAGCCTAAATATCAGTTTGGCAAAAGATGCTATTTTTAGCAAGTTTCAGTGATCAGATGTCATTTTGTGTTGTGATCCTTGTAGAACTTTTAATTATGGTCAAAGTCAATTTTTGTGAAAAAATTCCAAAAATAGAAAGTTTTTGACCCTCGGTATGGTCTAAGATCGACCGGCTTATCAAACTGTGCACCGACCCATGCTTCCTTAAAAATAGGGTCCGAACATCAGAAGCTGCTATTTATGACAGGTAGTCGTATCTGTTACCTATAGGACTGTCTCGAGTTAGCAAGTTTCAGAATTGAATTTGGGTTAGTATAAGTCTAGTTGGCCTAAGGTTAGTATTTTCTAAGGTAGGTATGGCATGTATGTGAATGTGCATGCATGGCCATGGATGTGCATGCATGGTCATGGGTATGCATGGACATGTGTCCCCATCATGTATGGCCATGGATAATATGCATAGCTAGTCTTGTGACAACTGTTAGGTTAGGCATGGAGAGTGTAGCATGGGAGCTAAGCATGGCCTAGATAGGGTAGAGCATGGGTCAAAGAGTGAGGTGTGACCTAGTATGGGCAATGAAGCATGGCTTAGGACACCACACCCCCTCAAGATAGTAAAAACAATAGCGCTACCTCCTCTTGTAGGACTCAATTTGTGTGTGTGTGTGTGTGTGTGAGAGAGAGAGAGAGAGAGAGAGAGAGAGAGAGAGAGAGAGAGAGAGAGAGAGAGTGGGATGGGCAAGTGAGGACACCTCACTAGGGAACCCCACACTTGGCATGGCACTTGGAGGTGTGTGTGTGTGTGTGTATGTGTGTGTGTGTGTGTGTGTGTGTGTGTGTGTATGTGTGTACGGACCTTCTAATTCCAATTTTAGCAAAGGAAATTGATCCTCCTTGAGGGGGATGCCTATATAAGAGTAACTCAACCCTCTCTAGAGACACACAATTCCCAAGACAGTGCAAGGAAGTGCTACTGCCGGAGCAATCTTTTGTGAAACCTTTTCTACATCACATAACACACAAAGGAGATCTTAATTAAGGGTAATTAATTTATGTTTATGCTAATCCTATTGCTCCATAGCCTCTTTTCTCTAGAGGACTCCTATGTCGAGCCTAATTATGATAGTTGGCTACAACATTAAATAATCTATTCTCTATTATATTCCATATGGGGTATTGTCAATGGTTTCCATCCATTGATTGTATTTTCGTTGTTGGATTAAGGAGCACCTTGCTTCGTAAAGATATTTAATTTTCCTTTAATTAAGCATGAGTTTATGCATATAATCATCATTGCCAGTTATGTATATTGTGCATAATTATGTTGTATAGCTCTTCACCTATGATTCTCTAAGATATGGTGATACTTTTTTTCTCTTTTTATGCACCCAAATTGATGATTAATCAAGGAATTAAGCCCTTGGTATGCCCATGAAATTAGGGTATAATTAAGGGAATACTTGCATACAAAAAGATCCATAACTAGGGTATTGTGTTGCATTAGCAAATTGTGTATGATTGTGCGGGAATTAATCATCTATTATATTTGGTATTGGCATGGTTATAGTCTATCGTTGTATGTTACATTGATGCATGTAGTTAGTACATCAATCTTGATCTCATGTTGCATACGAGGGAAGTTTTGGTTATGATAATCTTAGGATGAGTTTATGAGTAGTTAAGGCATAATCATCTCGTTGTATCTTTGAGTTAGCTTGCATACTTATAGTTATGAAGACTTTGTCAATTAATCTAGTATTATGTTTAAGAATAAGGTTATTCCTTGTCAAGTTTTCTCATTGGTTGTTGTGGGAATTATGCCTAGTCTCTTTGTTTCTCCGAAAGAACTAATCCTAGTATTGAGAAATGGCCCCCAAGAGGACACGTTTTGGTGGTGCTAACAATTGCGAGGCAGGTACTAGCAATGTGGCAAATAACCGTAAAGCACTGATGAGAGAAAAAAATCCGGCCATCTCACGAGGCTTTGAGGAGGAAATTCATGAGGTAGGATGCATGTTATTTTGTACCTTACATAAGCATTGCATTACAATAACTTTAAGAATGTCTAAAATTTCCCGAAATATGTTGGAAATTCAACTGAGAAAACGGCATAAGTACTTTAATGTTTTTTTATCTAAATTTAAGTTTAAATTAAATAAGAAAGAAATTCTTTATGAAAAGAATGTTTTGAGGTAGGAAAGAATGGTTGTTAGGAAAAACTATCTCAAACAAATTTCATTCATTATTCCAATGTCGACTTAGTCTGAACCCCCTATTGATCACAGGGCGGTAGCTTGCAAAGTTATCACAGGAGCTAAATCCACGACTTGCTTTTTATGTGGTGGATATGTCCATGTCTTGCTTTTGATGCGGTGGATACATGATTTTTACCCGGAGAGTTACTCCATGAATTGGGTTGATCATGGACTGGTTGTATGGGCGGCCAATTGACAACGGGTGGAGATAACACTCGCTGGAGGTCCTCACGAATCCACGACATTGGAAATTTTAATGAAGTATTGTTTGTTGAGTACTTTTTCCTAGGAAAGATATGTTTTGGTGTCGATTTGAGAATGTTTGAAGGGATGCCTTAACGAACTTGTGATGGAAACCATAAAAAGAACCTTAAGTGTTGAACAACAATGTGTTAGTAATTAGGCCACACAAAGACTCTATGTGAGTGCGGGATGGAAAGTGGGGACTTGGCTTAGGTTGCCAAAGTCTACGAGACGGGTGGTCCCAATCAGTCGAGAACTCTTTGCCCTGTGCAATAGAGTAAAAAATTAGATATCTCATTACGCCAGAGAACCCATACAAAGATTCAACCACTTCATAAAGTAAAGGCTCCATCAGTCTCTACAATAGCTGAAGAACTTGTTTCACAAAGTAGTGACAAAATATGACAAGCAAGTCAAGAGGAGCCAAAATACGCCAACCTACTCGATAAATGGTGGCATCCAAAGAACAACACAATGGAAGAGGCCTAAATTTCCAAAACTTATGGAATTGGGTTTCTGGCCTTGAACAGGTAAGTCTAATTTGTCATGAAAAATACATGGCATAAAAGTCAGAGTCGGGCAACTAAGCCACTAAATGAGCGAGGTGTTAGTCCCAAACCTTCATGTAATATTCTTTGTGGTCTAAGCGTCCTAGTTATTCTAGGTACTGATCAAGTTGGAAGAGTTGAGCATAATTACGTTGTGTTTCTAAAGCTGGTATAGGTGAGCATAAGAGTCAAAGTCATAATAGTATAATGGTAAGTGAAGGAGGAAGTCTAAAAGACACTCACACACTCAGCACAATGAGGTATGAGTGGAGAAGCTTCTACATCAAAAACCCTTTTTGGAAACGTGGAAGCTATTGAGACGTCCTTTGATGTCACATGTGCTACATTTTTTCCTTGAAGCACCCATCAACTCCATGAGTCTTACACTACATGCTTTTGTTGGATAAATTTTCATATGCATATAGAGTGTCCCATAATTGACACTTGCATTAAACACTCTTTCTTTCTTTGTCCCAAGCACTCACCTTGCATGACAAGTACTTCAAGTCCAAGTGCTCAACTCCAATAAGAGCGTATAGCACACTTTTTTCCCAAAGGGTTTTTTTCCTTTGGTCATCCAGGTTTTAGACCCTAATTAGAAACCCTCATCATTGACTTCTTGTATATATTCCTTCTACATCAACAATAAGGAAATGTCTACCCAAATCAATCGACAATGACTTGGAGCAAAAATTGTAGGTCTCCATATGCTTATCAAGAGAATCTTTTATCTCCTCCAAGGTCGACAAAAAAGCCCCATCAAACAATGGCAAGTCAAAGAATGGCCTACAATGACAAGCAATGAAAAATTCCGCCAGAGAGTCATCAACAAGGATCAAAAGTAGCTCACACAGTGCTTCAACATTGGTGACCTATTGTAGACAACTCAAATTATAGTGGACATGGAAATCATACCCATCATTAAGTCCACGCCACAAAGAGGATTGTTCTATAAGCTCAAAAACATTAAAATCCTTCTTCACGGTGGCCAAGATTGGCAACAAAAAGAGGATTGCACAATGAGAAGAAAAGTTGTCCTGATAATCAAAGATCAAGTCACATATCAACAACATGGCAGTTATGAATCACTCAAGGAAGGGGGAGCGTCATCAACTACAAAGCACTTCTCAAGTTGAACAAGCTGAAGTCCAACCTTGAAGACAAAGCCGAAGACAACCCTATGACAAGACTGCACAAGATTGTGTCAAGGGACAACACAAATTAGGAAGGGGAGAATGTTTGAGGACAAACCGAATGGACGTCCACCTGGCCGAACACGTAGCCGTACACCACATTTGTACTCTACTAGTTTTCCAAGCTAGTGTAGTAATTCTCTGTGTAATCCCCATTCCAGAGTAGTGGATCAATTCCCTGAGTTGTAATTCTGTCATGACAATTGTAAAGGTCCATGTGAACCGGCCACCGGCCATTTGGAATGCCCAGGTATAAATGTCAATAACCTTAATGTGAAAGGAGGCTTATCTTTAGAAAGGAAAAGAGATCTGATGTATGTGTGCTCGAGCTACGATTCAACTCCAACTTGTAATCATGGATGCTATTGATTGGGTAATCCATTTTAGTTTTAAAACTTGCATCGTGTTCCTTTTTCTTTGCTCTGTCATTTTAGTATAAGCATTGTCAGTTTTGATGTGGTTTACGACTACGCATCTATGAGCCTTAATTACAGATTTGAGTGCTTAAATCACTGTTTTTAGTCGTTTTGACCATAGGAGAGTGTTCTTAGACCATAGGACGACATTTTTGGCATGTTCTGCTGCAGTTTTGAGGACCTTTTTCATGAGTGATCGTGATTTTGGTACCTTGTCCGATTGCAACCAGACTCAGTAGGATAGTGCCCCTCGGTGTCCTAGACCTTTCAAGCACTCACCTTGCATGACAAGTACTTCAAGTGGAACTGCTCAACTCCAATAAGAGCGTATACCAAAGACGCTTTTTTCCCACCGGATTTTTTCCCTTTGGTCATCAAAGTTTTAAGATCCTAATCTAGAAACCCTCATCATCAACTTCTTGTATATATTCCTTCTACATCAGCAATAAGGAAATGGCTACCCAAATCAATCCACAACAACTCGGAGCAAAAAATGCAGGTCTTCATATGCTTATCAAGAACATCTTTATCTTCAAGGGCGATAATAAAGCTACATAAAAGAATGGCAAGTCAAAGAATGGCCTACAACAACAAGCAATGACAAATTCCACAAGAGAGTGATCAACAACAATAAAAAATAGTTCACATAGTGCTTCAACATTGGCTATCTATTGCAAACAACTCCAATTGCAGTGGATATGGAAGCAAACCCATCATAAAGTCAGCACCACAAGGAGGATTAGTTCTACAAAGTAAAAAACATGAAAATCCCTCTGCACGGTGGCCAAGACTGTCAACAAAGAGAAGACTGCACAATGAGAAGAAAAGTTGCTTTGATATTCAAAGATCAAGTCACGTATCAAAAACATGATAGATATGAATCACTCAAGGAAAGGGGGAGCATCATCAATGACAAAGCTCTTCCCAAGCTGAAGTCCAACCTTGAAGACAAAGCTGAAGACAAAACCCTATGATAAGACTGCACAAGGTCGTGTCAAGGGACGACACGAATTAGGAAGGGGGGAATGTTTGAGGACAAACCGAACGCGCATTCACCTGGCTGAACATGTAACCGGACACCACATTTGTGCTCTATTAGTTGTTCGAGCTAGTGTAGTGATACTCTGTGTAAATCCTAATTCCAGAGTAGCAGGTCAATTCCATGAGTTGTAATGCTGTCATGACATTTGTAAAAGTGTATGTGAATTGGCCACTGGCCATTTAGAATGCCCTAGGTATAAATGTCAATAACCTTAATGTGAAATAAGGCTTATCTTTAGAAGAAGAAGGGAGCTCTGAAAACGTACACTTAAGCTACAAAGCTGCTCCAACTTGTAATCGACTTTTCTAATGATTGGGTAATCCGTTTTCAAATCCGAAACTTGCATTGTGTTCCTCTCTCTTTGCTCTTTCGATTAAGTGTAAGCATTGTTAGTTTTGATGTGGTTCATGATTACCTGTCTGTGAGCCTTAATTGTAGATTTGAGTGCTTAAATCACTATTTTTAGTCATTTTGACCATAGGAGAGTGTTCTTAGACCATAAGGCGACCTTTCTGGAGTGATCTACTGTATTTTTCAGGACCTTTTTCATGATGATTGTGATTTTGGTACCTTGTTGGATTAGGACCAAACTTGGTAGGATATTGCCCCTAGGTGTTTTAGACCTCATCCTAAAGTTTCGTTGCATTTCGAGTCCGTTCGAGTGCCGAAATGGTGTGATGACCTAGAGTTGTGAGAAAGGACATAGGCATGTGGCCTTAGGGACATAGGGTTTCTAGTGTATATAAAGAGCATCTTGTGGCCTTAGGGCCATAGGTTTTCTTACACAAGAAGCACCATGTGGCCTTAGGGCCATTGGGATTCTAGCTAGCAAAAAGAGCACCGCGTGCCCTTAGGGCCATAGGGTTTCTAGCTAACACAAAAATATCCCTGTTTACTTATGGCCATAGGTTTTCTAGATAACAAAACCAACACTTTATGGCCTTAGTGTGATAGGGTTTCTAGCTAACACAAAAATATCCCTGTTTACTTATGGCCATAGGTTTTCTAGATAACAAAACCAACACTTTATGGCCTTAGTGTGATAGGGTTTCTTAAACAAAGAGCACCCTATAGTCTTAGGGCCATAGGGTTTCTAGAGTACACAAAGAATACCGTGTGGCCTTACGGCCATATAGTTTCTAGATTACACAAAGAGCACCCTGTGACCTTAGGGTCATAAGGTTTCTAACTAACAAAAATAGCACCTTATGGCCTTAGGACTATAGGATTTCTAGATTAACCAAAGAGCTCCCTCTGGTGTTAGGACCATAGGATACTGGCCATCACAAAGAGCACCTTGTGGTCTTAGGGCCATATGGTTTCTAACCACCACAATGAGCACCCGATGGCATTTAAGGGCACCCTATGGCCTTAGGGTAATAGGATTTCTAGATAACAAAAAAAGAGTACCTTGTGACCTTAGGGTCATAGGGTTTCTACCTTACAACTTCCCATGGACTTAGGGCCATACAGTTACTAGCCCTTGCAAAGAGCACCCTATGGAATTAGGGCCATAGGGTTTCTAACCACCACAAAGAGCACCCTATGGCCTTAGGGCACCGTGTGGGATTATGGTCAAAGGGTTTATAGCTAAAAACATTTTGATGGCTATAGACTCCACATGGTGCTCAATGTGATGGCTAGAGACCCTAGCCATTATGGAGAGCATCGTGTGGCCTTAGAGCCATAGGATTTCTAGCCATCACAAAGAGAACCCTATGGCCCAAAGGCCACATGGTGCTCTTTGTGATTGCTAGAAACCATATAGTCCTAAGGACATAGTGTGCTCTTTATGATGGGTAGAAATCTTATAGCCCTAAGGCCAGAGGGTGCTCTTTGTGATGGCTAGTAACCCTATGGCCCTAAAGCCACAGGGAGCTTTTTGGGTAAGCTAGAAACCCTATGGCCCTAAGGCCACATGGTGATCTTTTTTGCTAGCTACAAACCCAATGACCCTAAGGCCACATGGTGGTCTTTTTGCTAGCTAGAAGACCTATGGCACTCTGGTCACATTTTGTCCTTTTTGTTGGCTAGAAACCCTTTGATATTAATGCCACATGATGCCCTAAAGCAATAGGGTGCTCTTTGTGGTGGTTAGAAACCCTATGACCCTAAGGCCATAAGGTGCTCTTTGTGATGGCTAGTAACCCTATGGTCCTAAGTCCATGGGGAGCTCTTTGTGTAAGCTAGAAACCCTATGGACCTAAGGCTAGAGGGTGCTCTTTTTGTTGGCTAGAAACCCTATGGCCCTAAGGCCACATGGAGCTCTTTGTGTAATCTAGAAATCATATGGTCCTAAGGCCACAGGGTGCTTCTTGTGTAAGAAACCCTATGTCCCTAAGGCCATAGGGTCATCATTATAGATGCTAGAGACCCTATGGCCCTAAGGTCACAGGGTGCTCTTTGTGTAAGAAACCTTATGGTACCAAGGCCACATGGTGCTCTTTGTGTAAGAAACTATATGGTCCTAAGGCCACGTGCTGCTCTTTTGTTAGCTAAAAACATTATCACTCTAAAGCCACAGGGTTCTCTTTGTGAAATCTAGAAACCCTATGGCCCTAAGGCCACATGGTTCTCATTGTGATGGCTAGTAACCCTATAGACCTAAGGCCATAGGGAGCTTTTTGCATAACCTAGAAATCCTATGGTCCTAAGGCCACATGGTGCTCTTTTTCTAGCTAGAAACCCTATGTCCCTAAGGCTTGAGGGTGCTCTTTGTGCTAGCTATAAACCCTATGGCCCTACGGCCACATGGTGCTCTTTGTCTTATCTAGAAAATCTATGGCCCTAAGGCCACAAGGTTCCCTAAGGCCATAGGGTGCTCTTCGTGATGGACACAAATCCTATGGACCTAAGGCCACAGGGTGCCGTAAGCAAAAGGGTGCCCTTTGTGATGGCCATAAATCCTTTGGCCCTAAGGCCATAGGGTGCTCTTTGTGATGTCTAGTATCCCTATGTCCCTAAGGCCACATGGAGCTCTTTTAGTTAGCTAGAAACTCTATGGCGCTTACGCCACCGGGTGCCCTAAGCCACAGTGTTCTCTTTGTGATGGCTAGAAACCCTAAGGCCACAATGTGCTCTATTTTTTTAGCTAGAAACCCAATGAACCTAAGGCCATATGGTGGTCTTTTTGTTAGCTAGAGAACCTATGGCACTAAGGCCACAATGTGCTTTTTTTCTTAGCTAGAAACCCTTTGACCTTAACCCCACAGGGTGCCCTAAGGCCATAGGGTGCTCTTTGTGGTGGTTAGAAACCCTATGGACATAAGGCCATAGGGTGACCTTTGTGAGGGATAGTAACCCTATGGCCCTAAGTCCATGGGGAACTCTTATTGCAAGCTAGAAACTATATGGCCCTAAGGTCACAAGGTGCTCTTTTTGCTAGCTAGAAATCCTATGATCCTAATGCCATTGGGTGCTCTTTGTGGTGGTTAGAAACCCTATGGCCCTAAGACCACATGGTTCTCTTTGTGATGGCTAGTACCCTATGTCCCTAACACAACAGAGAGCTCTTTGATTAATCTAGAAATCCTATAGTCCTAAGGCCATAGGGTGCTCTTTTTGTTAGTTAGAAACCCTATCTCCCTAAGGCCATAGGGTGCTCTTTGTGTAATCTAGAAACCATATGGCTGTAACGCCACATGATGCTCTTTGTGTACGCTAGAAACCCTATAACACTAAGGCTATAGGGTGCTCTTTGTGTAAGAAACCCTATCACACTAAGGCCATAGGGTGCTCATTATGTTAGCTAGAAACTCTATGGCCCTAAGGGCACAGGGTGCTCTTTTTGTTAGCTAGAAACCCTATGGTCCTAAGGCTACAAGGAGCTATTTGTGTAATCTAAAAACCATTTATCCCTAGGGCCACATGGTGTTTCTTGTGTAAGAAACCCTATGGTCGTAAGGCGCTACTATGGCCCTAAGGCCATAGGGTACTCTTTGTGTAAGAAACCGTGTGGCCCCAAGGCCACATGGTGCTCTTTGTGTAAGAAACCAGATGGCCCTAAGGCCACATGGTGATCTTTTTGTTAGCTAAGAACATTATCTCTCTAAGGCCACAGGGTGCTCTTTATGTAAGCTAGAAACGCTATGGCCCTAAGACCACAGGGTACTCTTTGTGATGGCTACAGACTCTAGCCATTAGAAAGAGCATCGTGTGGCTTTAGAACCATAGGATTTATTGCCATCACAAAGAGGAATCTATGGCCCTAAGGCCATAGGGTAGTCTTTGTGATGGCTAGAAACCCTATGGTCCTAAGGCCACATTGTGATCTTTCTTTGTGATGGCTAGAAACCCTATAGCCCTAAGGCCACAAGGTGCTCTTTGTGATGTCTAGTAACCCTATGGCCCTAAACCCACAAGGAGATTTTTCTGTAAGCTAGAAACCCTATGCCCCTAAGGCCACAATGTGCTCTTTCTTGCTAGCTAGAAACCCAATGACCCTAAGGACACATGGTGGTCTTTTTGTTAGCTAGAAGACCTATCTATCACCAGCACTTCCACTTCCTCACAAAGAAACCAGATTTAGTCTTCAAACTGCAAAACAATATATGAAGGGATTTTGGAGTTTTGAGATCCAAATGTGATCAAACTTGATTGGTTGGCTTGTCGCATCATGTACTTTGGTCCCATAAGGTCAAAGTTGAAATTTGAGCTCATTCTGGCAAAAATATAAATAATCATAATTATTAACATTTTCATCAAATTGGACATTTTTTCTTGCAAGTTTGTACTAGACATGATATAGACCCTCTGTGTGAGATATGGGATGTTTTGGATAAAAAATGTGACAAATAACTCAAAATTTAGGTAGAAGAGCTTTTAGTGCGTTTTTTTGACAAAATTGAGATTTTCTTGATTTTTTGGGCTCATCTTTGACATGTGGCATGAAATAGATGTGTACAAGTAATAGGTGAAGAAAAATGATGATTTTTAAGCCAATTGTGCACAAAATTAAATAATCACAATTATTAACAACAATTGCATTTTTTTGCTTGAAAACACAATTTTATGACCTACACATCTTCATTAAATCTAAAACAAGTCCTAAAATGAGTTTGGTAAGATTTGGTCATGTCGGCGTCACTTCGTGCTACTACTTGGTGTGTAGAGTTTTTGGTCACTTTTGAAGCCATGGACTTGTCCTTTACATAGTCCTGATGCATCTAGTTTGGGCTCATTCGGAGTCAGTTTGACTCCATATGTCAAAATTGATGCTTTGTAGTCTTCAAGCTATTTCCTGCTATTAGAGAGTTTTCCTTGAGTTTAACCATCTAGGTACATTGTGTATATACCTTGTCTATAAACTACCTGTGGAGACATAATTCAATTTTGGCATGTTGCAAAAACCTAGATTATTTACTTGGTGACCCCCTTGACCTATGCCAAATGGTCATCTAATGATATGGAAGTGTTCTACTATCTAGGGGCATGCTAGAGTTCAAGTCTTGTCCGATTCGGTTGAGTTGACAGGCCACTATGGTCGTTTTTGTGTTGTAGGAATCCGTACACAGCTGGGAATCTAGGGGTTTTTTCTTGGGCCTAGACCTGCTACCTGACTGCATAGAAACATTCTTTGATGAGTTTAGAACTTACCTCTCATGTTTCGTGTGAGATGGCGCTGAAAATGGGCAACTGTGGACTCGAAAAATCATGTGCGAAGAAGGTATAGAGCTCTCTTCTCCAAGAGTGACTAGTGGAAATGAGGTGATTTTGGGCCACCAAAGATATCTATACTCGGACTTCCCAAACTACTTTTCTCCAGATTCCCTTTCTAGTCCTACTAGGCCGTGAAATCTACGTTAGACTAAAAAATTTCCTCAATCGAACTCCATTAAGCTCATTCTACAAGAATTTGCAAAAACAAGTCCTAGTGGCCTAAATTAGGCCTCCCTCTTCCATTTGTCATTTTGATTGAAATTTTTTGTGCATGTCCATCTTATTCTTCTAATCATTAGCGTATCTTCAATTTCTCCATGTGAGCTCATTTGCTATTTATTATTAATTTTTGACATTAGTTTACATGGAAAAATTGAAGAAAATAATAATGCACTAAGAAAAGAAAATGGAAAGCACAAAAAAATTTCAATCAAATGACAAATGGAAGAGGACCTAATTTAGGCACTAGGACTTTTTTTTGCAAATTCTTGTAGAATAAGCAAAAAGGAGTTCGATTGATGAAATTTTTTAGTCTAACGTTTAGATTCACGGCCTAGTAGGACTAGAAAGGGAATCTGGAGAAAAGTAGTTTGGGAAGTCCGAGTATAGATATCTTTGGTGGCCCAAAATCACCTCATTTCCACTAGTCACTCTTGGAGAAGAGAGCTCTATACCTTCTTCGCACATGATTTTTCGAGTCCACAGTTGCCCATTTTCAGCGCCATCTCACACGAAACATGAGAGGTAAGTTCTAAACTCATCAAAGAATGTTTCTATGCAGTCAGGTAGCAGGTCTAGGCCCAAGAAAAACCCCTAGATTCCCAGCTGTGTACGGATTCCTACAACACAAAAACGACCATAGTGCCTGTCAACTCAACCGAATCGGACAAGACTTGAACTCTAGCATGCCCCTAGATAGTAGAACACTTCCATATCATTAGATGACCATTTGGCATAGGTCAAGGGGGTCACCAAGTAAATAATCTAGGTTTTTGCAACATGCCAAAATTGAATTATGTCTCCACAGGTAGTTTATAGACAAGGTATATACACAATGTACCTAGATTTAAACTCAAGGAAAACTCTCTAATAGCAGGAAATAGCTTGAAGACTACAAAGCATCAATTTTGACATATGGAGTCAAACTGACTCCGAATGAGCCCAAACTAGATGCATCAGGACTATGTAAAGGACAAGTCCATGGCTTCAAAAGTGACCAAACAACTCTACACACCAAGTAGTAGCACGAAGTGACCCGACATGACCAAATCTTACCAAACTCATTTTAGGACTTGTTTTAGATTTAATGAAGATGTGTAGGTCATAAAATTGTGTTTTCAAGCAAAAAAATGCAATTGTTGTTAATAATTGTGATTATTTAATTTGTGCACAATTGGCTTAAAAATCATCATTTTTCTTCACCTATTACTTGTACACATCTATTCATGCCACATGTCAAAGATGAGCCAAAAAATCAGAAAATCTCAATTTGTCAAAAAAACGCACTAAAAGCTCTTCTACCTAAATTTTGAGTTATTTGTCACATTTTTTATCCAAAACATCCCATATCTCACACAGAGGGTCTATATCATGTCTAGTACAAACTTGCAAGAAAAAATGTCCAATTTGATGAAAATGTTAATAATTATGATTATTTATATTTTTGCCAGAATGAGCTCAAATTTCAACTTTGACCTTATGGGACCAAAGTACATGATGCGACAAGCCAACCAATCAAGTTTGATCACATTTGGATCTCAAAACTCCAAAATCCCTTCATATCTATTGTTTTGCAGTTTGAAGACTAAATCTGGTTTTCTTTGTGAGGAAGTGGAAGTGCTGGTGATAGATAGGTCTTCTAGCTAACAAAAAGACCACCATGTGTCCTTAGGGTCATTGGTTTTTCTAGCTAGCAAGAAAGAGCACATTGTGGCCTTAGGGGCATAGGGTTTCTAGCTTACAGAAAAAACTCCTTGTGGGTTTAGGGCCATAGGGTTACTAGACATCAACAAAGAGCACCTTGTGGCCTTAGGGCTATAGGGTTTCTAGCCATCACAAAGAAAGATCACAATGTGGCCTTAGGACCATAGGGTTTCTAGCCATCACAAAGACTACCCTATGGCCTTAGGGCCATAGATTCCTCTTTGTGATGGCAATAAATCCTATGGTTCTAAAGCCACACGATGCTCTTTCTAATGGCTAGAGTCTGTAGCCATCACAAAGAGTACCCTGTGGTCTTAGGGCCATAGCGTTTCTAGCTTACATAAAGAGCACCCTGTGGCCTTAGAGAGATAATGTTCTTAGCTAACAAAAAGATCACCATGTGGCCTTAGGGCCATCTGGTTTCTTACACAAAGAGCACCATGTGGCCTTGGGGCCACACGTTTCTTACACAAAGAGTACCCTATGGCCTTAGGGCCATAGTAGCGCCTTACGACCATAGGGTTTCTTACACAAGAAACACCATGTGGCCCTAGGGATAAATGGTTTTTAGATTACACAAATAGCTCCTTGTAGCCTTAGGACCATAGGGTTTCTAGCTAACAAAAAGAGCACCCTGTGCCCTTAGGGCCATAGAGTTTCTAGCTAACATAATGAGCACCCTATGGCCTTAGTGTGATAGGGTTTCTTACACAAAGAGCACCCTATAGCCTTAGTGTTTATAGGGTTTCTAGCGTACACAAAGAGCATCATGTGGCGTTACAGCCATATGGTTTCTAGATTACACAAAGAGCACCCTATGGCCTTAGGAGATAGGGTTTCTAACTAACAAAAAGAGCACCCTATGGCCTTAGGACTATAGGATTTCTAGATTAATCAAAGAGCTCTCTGTTGTGTTAGGGACATAGGGTACTAGCCATCACAAAGAAAACCATGTGGTCTTAGGGCCATAGGGTTTCTAACCACCACAAAGAGCACCCAATGGCATTAGGATCATAGGATTTCTAGCTAGCAAAAAGAGCACCTTGTGACCTTAGGGCCATATAGTTTCTAGCTTGCAATAAGAGTTCCCCATGGACTTAGGGCCATAGGGTTACTATCCCTCACAAAGGTCACCCTATGGCCTTATGTCCATAGGGTTTCTAACCACCACAAAGAGCACCCTATGGCCTTAGGGCACCCTGTGGGGTTAAGGTCAAAGGGTTTCTAGCTAAGAAAAAAAGCACATTGTGGCCTTAGTGCCATAGGTTCTCTAGCTAACAAAAAGACCACCATATGGCCTTAGTTCATTGGGTTTCTAGCTAAAAAAATAGAGCACATTGTGGCCTTAGGGTTTCTAGCCATCACAAAGAGAACACTGTGGCTTAGGGCACCCGGTGGCGTAAGCGCCATAGAGTTTCTAGCTAACTAAAAGAGCTCCATGTGGCCTTAGGGACATAGGGATACTAGACATCACAAAGAGCACCCTATGGCCTTAGGGCCAAAGGATTTATGGCCATCACAAAGGGCACCCTTTTGCTTACGGCACCCTGTGGCCTTAGTCCATAGGATTTGTGTCCATCACGAAGAGCACCCTATGGCCTTAGGGAACCTTGTGGCCTTAGGGCCATAGATTTTCTAGATAAGACAAAGAGCACCATGTGGCCGTAGGGCCATAGGGTTTATAGCTAGCACAAAGAGCACCCTCAAGCCTTAGGGACATAGGGTTTCTAGCTAGAAAAAGAGCACCATGTGGCCTTAGGACCATAGGATTTCTAGGTTATGCAAAAAGCTCCCTATGGCCTTAGGTCTATAGGGTTACTAGCCATCACAATGAGAACCATGTGGCCTTAGGGCCATAGGGTTTCTAGATTTCACAAAGAGAACCCTGTGGCTTTAGAGTGATAATGTTTTTAGCTAACAAAAGAGCAGCACGTGGCCTTAGGACCATATAGTTTCTTACACAAAGAGCACCATGTGGCCTTGGTACCATAAGGTTTCTTACACAAAGAGCACCCTGTGACCTTAGGGCCATAGGGTCTCTAGCATCTATAATGATGACCCTATGGCCTTAGGGACATAGGGTTTCTTACACAAGAAGCACCCTGTGGCCTTAGGACCATATGATTTCTAGATTACACAAAGAGCTCCATGTGGCCTTAGGGCCATAGGGTTTCTAGCCAACAAAAAGAGCACCCTCTAGCCTTAGGTCCATAGGGTTTCTAGCTTACACAAAGAGCTCCCCATGGACTTAGGACCATAGGGTTACTAGCCATCACAAAGAGCACCTTATGGCCTTAGGGTCATAGGGTTTCTAACCACCACAAAGAGCACCCTATTGCTTTAGGGCATCATGTGGCATTAATATCAAAGGGTTTCTAGCCAACAAAAAGGACAAAATGTGACCAGAGTGCCATAGGTCTTCTAGCTAGCAAAAAGACCACCATGTGGCCTTAGGGTCATTGGGTTTGTAGCTAGCAAAAAAGATCACCATGTGGCCTTAGGGCCATAGGGTTTCTAGCTTACCCAAAAAGCTCCCTGTGGCTTTAGGGCCATAGGGTTACTAGCCATCACAAAGAGCACCCTCTGGCCTTAGGGCTATAAGATTTCTACCCATCATAAAGAGCACACTATGTCCTTAGGACTATATGGTTTCTAGCAATCACAAAGAGCACCATGTGGCCTTTGGGCCATAGGGTTCTCTTTGTGATGGCTAGAAATCCTATGGCTCTAAGGCCACACGATGCTCTCCATAATGGCTAGGGTCTCTAGCCATCACATTGAGCACCATGTGGAGTCTATAGCCATCAAAATGTTTTTAGCTATAAACCCTTTGACCATAATCCCACACGGTGCCCTAAGGCCATAGGGTGCTCTTTGTGGTGGTTAGAAACCCTATGGCCCTAATTCCATAGGGTGCTCTTTGCAAGGGCTAGTAACTGTATGGCCCTAAGTCCATGGGAAGTTGTAAGGTAGAAACCCTATGACCCTAAGGTCACAAGGTACTCTTTTTTTGTTATCTAGAAATCCTATTACCCTAAGGCCATAGGGTGCCCTTAAATGCCATCGGGTGCTCATTGTGGTGGTTAGAAACCATATGGCCCTAAGACCACAAGGTGCTCTTTGTGATGGCCAGTATCCTATGGTCCTAACACCAGAGGGAGCTCTTTGGTTAATCTAGAAATCCTATAGTCCTAAGGCCATAAGGTGCTATTTTTGTTAGTTAGAAACCTTATGACCCTAAGGTCACAGGGTGCTCTTTGTGTAATCTAGAAACTATATGGCCGTAAGGCCACACGGTATTCTTTGTGTACTCTAGAAACCCTATGCCCTAAGACTATAGGGTGCTCTTTGTTTAAGAAACCCTATCACACTAAGGCCATAAAGTGTTGGTTTTGTTATCTAGAAAACCTATGGCCATAAGTAAACAGGGATATTTTTGTGTTAGCTAGAAACCCTATCACACTAAGGCCATAAAGTGTTGGTTTTGTTATCTAGAAAACCTATGGCCATAAGTAAACAGGGATATTTTTGTGTTAGCTAGAAACCCTATGGCCCTAAGGGCACGCGGTGCTCTTTTTGCTAGCTAGAATCCCAATGGCCCTAAGGCCACATGGTGCTTCTTGTGTAAGAAAACCTATGGCCCTAAGGCCACAAGATGCTCTTTATATACACTAGAAACCCTATGTCCCTAAGGCCACATGCCTATGTCCTTTCTCACAACTCTAGGTCATCACACCATTTCGGCACTCGAACGGACTCGAAATGCAACGAAACTTTAGGATGAGGTCTAAAACACCTAGGGGCAATATCCTACCAAGTTTGGTCCTAATCCAACAAGGTACCAAAATCACAATCATCATGAAAAAGGTCCTGAAAAATACAGTAGATCACTCCAGAAAGGTCGCCTTATGGTCTAAGAACACTCTCCTATGGTCAAAATGACTAAAAATAGTGATTTAAGCACTCAAATCTACAATTAAGGCTCACAGACAGGTAATCATGAACCACATCAAAACTAACAATGCTTACACTTAATCGAAAGAGCAAAGAGAGAGGAACACAATGCAAGTTTCGGATTTGAAAACGGATTACCCAATCATTAGAAAAGTCGATTACAAGTTGGAGCAGCTTTGTAGCTTAAGTGTACGTTTTCAGAGCTCCCTTCTTCTTCTAAAGATAAGCCTTATTTCACATTAAGGTTATTGACATTTATACCTAGGGCATTCTAAATGGCCAGTGGCCAATTCACATACACTTTTACAAATGTCATGACAGCATTACAACTCATGGAATTGACCTGCTACTCTGGAATTAGGATTTACACAGAGTATCACTACACTAGCTCGAACAACTAATAGAGCACAAATGTGGTGTCCGGTTACATGTTCAGCCAGGTGAATGCGCGTTCGGTTTGTCCTCAAACATTCCCCCCTTCCTAATTCGTGTCGTCCCTTGACACGACCTTGTGCAGTCTTATCATAGGGTTTGTCTTCAGCTTTGTCTTCAAGGTTGGACTTCAGCTTGGGAGAGCTTTGTCATTGATGATGCTCCCCCTTTCCTTGAGTGATTCATATCTATCATGTTTTTTGATACGTGACTTGATCTTTGAATATCAAAGCAACTTTTCTTCTCATTGTGCAGTCTTCTCTTTGTTGACAGTCTTGGCCACCGTGCAGAGGGATTTCATGTTTTTTTACTTTGTAGAACTAATCCTCCTTGTGGTGCTGACTTTATGATGGGTTTGCTTCCATATCCACTGCAATTGGAGTTGTTTGCAATAGATAGCCAATGTTGAAGCACTATGTGAACTATTTTTTATTGTTGTTGATCACTCTCTTGTGGAATTTGTCATTGCTTGTTGTTGTAGGCCATTCTTTGACTTGCCATTCTTTTATGTAGCTTTATTATCGCCCTTGAAGATAAAGATGTTCTTGATAAGCATATGAAGACCTGCATTTTTTGCTCCGAGAGTTGTTGTGGATTGATTTGGGTAGCCATTTCCTTATTGCTGATGTAGAAGGAATATATACAAGAAGTTGATGATGAGGGTTTCTAGATTAGGATCTTAAAACTTTGATGACCAAAGGGAAAAAATCCGGTGGGAAAAAAGCGTCTTTGGTATACGCTCTTATTGGAGTTGAGCAGTTCCACTTGAAGTACTTGTCATGCAAGGTGAGTGCTTGAAAGGTCTAGGACACCGAGGGGCACTATCCTACTGAGTCTGGTTGCAATCGGACAAGGTACCAAAATCACGATCACTCATGAAAAAGGTCCTCAAAACTGCAGCAGAACATGCCAAAAATGTCGTCCTATGGTCTAAGAACACTCTCCTATGGTCAAAACGACTAAAAACAGTGATTTAAGCACTCAAATCTGTAATTAAGGCTCATAGATGCGTAGTCGTAAACCACATCAAAACTGACAATGCTTATACTAAAATGACAGAGCAAAGAAAAAGGAACACGATGCAAGTTTTAAAACTAAAAATGGATTACCCAATCAATAGCATCCATGATTACAAGTTGGAGTTGAATCGTAGCTCGAGCACACATACATCAGATCTCTTTTCCTTTCTAAAGATAAGCCTCCTTTCACATTAAGGTTATTGACATTTATACCTGGGCATTCCAAATGGCCGGTGGCCGGTTCACATGGACCTTTACAATTGTCATGACAGAATTACAACTCAGGGAATTGATCCACTACTCTGGAATGGGGATTACACAGAGAATTACTACACTAGCTTGGAAAACTAGTAGAGTACAAATGTGGTGTACGGCTACGTGTTCGGCCAGGTGGACGTCCATTCGGTTTGTCCTCAAACATTCTCCCCTTCCTAATTTGTGTTGTCCCTTGACACAATCTTGTGCAGTCTTGTCATAGGGTTGTCTTCGGCTTTGTCTTCAAGGTTGGACTTCAGCTTGTTCAACTTGAGAAGTGCTTTGTAGTTGATGACGCTCCCCCCTTCCTTGAGTGATTCATAACTGCCATGTTGTTGATATGTGACTTGATCTTTGATTATCAGGACAACTTTTCTTCTCATTGTGCAATCCTCTTTTTGTTGCCAATCTTGGCCACCGTGAAGAAGGATTTTAATGTTTTTGAGCTTATAGAACAATCCTCTTTGTGGCGTGGACTTAATGATGGGTATGATTTCCATGTCCACTATAATTTGAGTTGTCTACAATAGGTCACCAATGTTGAAGCACTGTGTGAGCTACTTTTGATCCTTGTTGATGACTCTCTGGCGGAATTTTTCATTGCTTGTCATTGTAGGCCATTCTTTGACTTGCCATTGTTTGATGGGGCTTTTTTGTCGACCTTGGAGGAGATAAAAGATTCTCTTGATAAGCATATGGAGACCTACAATTTTTGCTCCAAGTCATTGTCGATTGATTTGGGTAGACATTTCCTTATTGTTGATGTAGAAGGAATATATACAAGAAGTCAATGATGAGGGTTTCTAATTAGGGTCTAAAACCTGGATGACCAAAGGAAAAAAACCCTTTGGGAAAAAAGTGCCTTTGGTATACGCTCTTATTGGAGTTGAGCACTTGGACTTGAAGTACTTGTCATGCAAGGTGAGTGCTTGGGACAAAGAAAGAAAGAGTGTTTAATGCAAGTGTCAATTATGGGACACTCTATATGCATATGAAAATTTATCCAACAAAAGCATGTAGTGTAAGACTCATGGAGTTGATGGGTGCTTCAAGGAAAAAATGTAGCACATGTGACATCAAAGGACGTCTCAATAGCTTCCACGTTTCCAAAAAGGGTTTTTGATGTAGAAGCTTCTCCACTCATACCTCATTGTGCTGAGTGTGTGAGTGTCTTTTAGACTTCCTCCTTCACTTACCATTATACTATTATGACTTTGACTCTTATGCTCACCTATACCAGCTTTAGAAACACAACGTAATTATGCTCAACTCTTCCAACTTGATCAGTACCTAGAATAACTAGGACGCTTAGACCACAAAGAATATTACATGAAGGTTTGGGACTAACACCTCGCTCATTTAGTGGCTTAGTTGCCCGACTCTGACTTTTATGCCATGTATTTTTCATGACAAATTAGACTTACCTGTTCAAGGCCAGAAACCCAATTCCATAAGTTTTGGAAATTTAGGCCTCTTCCATTGTGTTGTTCTTTGGATGCCACCATTTATCGAGTAGGTTGGCGTATTTTGGCTCCTCTTGACTTGCTTGTCATATTTTGTCACTACTTTGTGAAACAAGTTCTTCAGCTATTGTAGAGACTGATGGAGCCTTTACTTTATGAAGTGGTTGAATCTTTGTATGGGTTCTCTGGCGTAATGAGATATCTAATTTTTTACTCTATTGCACAGGGCAAAGAGTTCTCGACTGATTGGGACCACCCGTCTCGTAGACTTTGGCAACCTAAGCCAAGTCCCCACTTTCCATCCCGCACTCACATAGAGTCTTTGTGTGGCCTAATTACTAACACATTGTTGTTCAACACTTAAGGTTCTTTTTATGGTTTCCATCACAAGTTCGTTAAGGCATCCCTTCAAACATTCTCAAATCGACACCAAAACATATCTTTCCTAGGAAAAAGTACTCAACAAACAATACTTCATTAAAATTTCCAATGTCGTGGATTCGTGAGGACCTCCAGCGAGTGTTATCTCCACCCGTTGTCAATTGGCCGCCCATACAACCAGTCCATGATCAACCCAATTCATGGAGTAACTCTCCGGGTAAAAATCATGTATCCACCGCATCAAAAGCAAGACATGGACATATCCACCACATAAAAAGCAAGTCGTGGATTTAGCTCCTGTGATAACTTTGCAAGCTACCGCCCTGTGATCAATAGGGGGTTCAGACTAAGTCGACATTGGAATAATGAATGAAATTTGTTTGAGATAGTTTTTCCTAACAACCATTCTTTCCTACCTCAAAACATTCTTTTCATAAAGAATTTCTTTCTTATTTAATTTAAACTTAAATTTAGATAAAAAAACATTAAAGTACTTATGCCGTTTTCTCAGTTGAATTTCCAACATATTTCGGGAAATTTTAGACATTCTTAAAGTTATTGTAATGCAATGCTTATGTAAGGTACAAAATAACATGCATCCTACCTCATGAATTTCCTCCTCAAAGCCTCGTGAGATGGCCGGATTTTTTTCTCTCATCAGTGCTTTACGGTTATTTGCCACATTGCTAGTACCTGCCTCGCAATTGTTAGCACCACCAAAACGTGTCCTCTTGGGGGCCATTTCTCAATACTAGGATTAGTTCTTTCGGAGAAACAAAGAGACTAGGCATAATTCCCACAACAACCAATGAGAAAACTTGACAAGGAATAACCTTATTCTTAAACATAATACTAGATTAATTGACAAAGTCTTCATAACTATAAGTATGCAAGCTAACTCAAAGATACAACGAGATGATTATGCCTTAACTACTCATAAACTCATCCTAAGATTATCATAACCAAAACTTCCCTCGTATGCAACATGAGATCAAGATTGATGTACTAACTACATGCATCAATGTAACATACAACGATAGACTATAACCATGCCAATACCAAATATAATAGATGATTAATTCCCGCACAATCATACACAATTTGCTAATGCAACACAATACCCTAGTTATGGATCTTTTTGTATGCAAGTATTCCCTTAATTATACCCTAATTTCATGGGCATACCAAGGGCTTAATTCCTTGATTAATCATCAATTTGGGTGCATAAAAAGAGAAAAAAAGTATCACCATATCTTAGAGAATCATAGGTGAAGAGCTATACAACATAATTATGCACAATATACATAACTGGCAATGATGATTATATGCATAAACTCATGCTTAATTAAAGGAAAATTAAATATCTTTACGAAGCAAGGTGCTCCTTAATCCAACAACGAAAATACAATCAATGGATGGAAACCATTGACAATACCCCATATGGAATATAATAGAGAATAGATTATTTAATGTTGTAGCCAACTATCATAATTAGGCTCGACATAGGAGTCCTCTAGAGAAAAGAGGCTATGGAGCAATAGGATTAGCATAAACATAAATTAATTACCCTTAATTAAGATCTCCTTTGTGTGTTATGTGATGTAGAAAAGGTTTCACAAAAGATTGCTCCGGCAGTAGCACTTCCTTGCACTGTCTTGGGAATTGTGTGTCTCTAGAGAGGGTTGAGTTACTCTTATATAGGCATCCCCCTCAAGGAGGATCAATTTCCTTTGCTAAAATTGGAATTAGAAGGTCCGTACACACATACACACACACACACACACACACACACACACACATACACACACACACACACACCTCCAAGTGCCATGCCAAGTGTGGGGTTCCCTAGTGAGGTGTCCTCACTTGCCCATCCCACTCTCTCTCTCTCTCTCTCTCTCTCTCTCTCTCTCTCTCTCTCTCTCTCTCTCACACACACACACACACACACAAATTGAGTCCTACAAGAGGAGGTAGCGCTATTGTTTTTACTATCTTGAGGGGGTGTGGTGTCCTAAGCCATGCTTCATTGCCCATACTAGGTCACACCTCACTCTTTGACCCATGCTCTACCCTATCTAGGCCATGCTTAGCTCCCATGCTACACTCTCCATGCCTAACCTAACAGTTGTCACAAGACTAGCTATGCATATTATCCATGGCCATACATGATGGGGACACATGTCCATGCATACCCATGACCATGCATGCACATCCATGGCCATGCATGCACATTCACATACATGCCATACCTACCTTAGAAAATACTAACCTTAGGCCAACTAGACTTATACTAACCCAAATTCAATTCTGAAACTTGCTAACTCGAGACAGTCCTATAGGTAACAGATACGACTACCTGTCATAAATAGCAGCTTCTGATGTTCGGACCCTATTTTTAAGGAAGCATGGGTCGGTGCACAGTTTGATAAGCCGGTCGATCTTAGACCATACCGAGGGTCAAAAACTTTCTATTTTTGGAATTTTTTCACAAAAATTGACTTTGACCATAATTAAAAGTTCTACAAGGATCACAACACAAAATGACATCTGATCACTGAAACTTGCTAAAAATAGCATCTTTTGCCAAACTGATATTTAGGCTTAAAATTTTACATAGGTAATCCTCTTCTAGGGCAAGTAGAGACCTTACATTCTACCCAACGTGAAAGAATTGAGATGCCCTCATCTCAACAGTGAGTCTGGGTAATCCCTCTGAAGCGTTAGATTATCTTCCACGTTGCGTCTTCTTCTAGAAAATCCTTCCACTTGACTAGATGTTCGATGATGTTCCTATTCCTTAATTTTCTTTCCCGCGTCTTAAGGATGTAATCAGGTTGTAGCTTGAGAATGCCTTGAGTAGGAATAACGACTTTTTTTGCATCTACAAGATGATCGGGATTGGGAATATAGGGTTTAAGCAAGCTAACATGAAAAACGTCTTGAACTTTAAGGTTTGAGGGTAACTGCAACTTGTAAGCTTGGTCACTTACAACCTTTACAATCTCATAAGGTCCACAGTATCTTGGGCTAAGCTTCTTGAATTTTCCCAAGGATAGATTACTTCGCTTGGGTTTAACCCTAAGAAATACCTTATCCCCTAACTTAAAAGTTCTTTCAGATCTCTTCTTGTCTGCCTAATGCTTCTGTCTGTCCTGAGCTGCTTGAATGTCCTTGCAAATTGCTTTAGTCTACGCTTCCATGTCTTCTAACATTTACTTTGAGGCCTCCACTTTAATAGTTGGATCAGAAAGTCCAGTGGATCTATACACTCTTGTCCATAGAGTGCCTTGAATGGTGACATTCCTATGCTTCTATGATCGAAGGAATTATAAGCATACTTTTTCCTTGGCTCTTATGAACAATAAGCTCTAAGAATATCTTCGGTTACTTGGTTTACCCTTTCAGTCTGCCCGTCGGTTTGAGGATGATATGTTGTACTAAAGCATAGCTGCGTTCCAATTTCTTGAAAAAAAGAAGTCCAAAACTTTGAAGTAAACTTTGCATCTCTATCACTGACGGTTCTTCTCAGTAACCCATGAAGTCTAAAGATTTCCTTGATGAAAACCCTACTAATGTCGGAATCACTATAGGTTTTCTTGACAGGTATCAAGTGAGCCACCTTAGTGAGCATATTGACAACCACAAATACAGAATCATAGACTCCAACAGAGGTAATCCAGTGACAAAATCCATACTGATACACTCCCATTTCATTTGAGGTATATCAAGAGGTTTGAGTTTCCCGGGAAGCTTGATTCATTCGGCTTTAATTTACTAACAAGATAAACACTACTTTACCTAACTAAGAACATCACCTTTCATGGCTAGCCAAAAATAACTTCTTCTAACTGCATTCAAGGTCTTTGCATACCGTGGGTGTCCAAAAGTCGGTCTATCATGAGCCTCAAATAAAATTTCTTTCTTTAGTGGTGCTGGATCCTTAGATACATAAAGTCTTTGACCAAGATAAAGAAATTTCCCTTGAAGAGAATAGTCTTTAGTCGGTCTAGAAGTTACTTTAATTCCTTCACCTTGTTGAATCTGCACTAACAATCACTGATATTTTGGGTCATTCGAAGAAGCTTCTCTAATCCTTTCCAAATAGGATTATTGGGTATAGAGATAGCACTGAGGAAAGACTTACAACTGAGTCCATTTGCAACTACATTGTCCTTTCCAGGTCAGTCTTTGATATCCAAATTGTATTCTTGAAGATCTTAAATCCACCTCCTCTATCTCATATTGAGGTTGGGTTGCGTAAAGATCCACTTTAAGCTCTTGTGGTCGGTGACTAGCTGAAATTTGCGACTCAAAATAATGTCTCCATAGCTTCAATGCATGGATGACAGCGAGAAGTTCTAGATTGTGAGTTGGATAATTCTTTTCATGATCTCTGAGCTTGCAAGAGGTAAAAGCTACTAGTCTCCCTTCTTGAGTAAGAACTCCTCCTAAGGCAAGACTGCTGGCGTAGGTCACAACTTCAAAATATTTACTAAAAATTGAAAGCTTTAAAACAGGAGGACACTAATTATCTCTTTAATTCTGCAAAATAGCTTCATGCTCTGCTTTCCAATCGATTTGCATTCCTTTCTTTAGAAGTCCTATCAAAGGTGCTGCAATAAGAGCATAATCTCTGACAAAAATCATGTACCACCCTGTAATTCCAAGAAATCCTCTGACTTCACTGACAGATGAAGGCTGAGGCTAATCCACTATATCTTTGATCTTCTCGGGGTCAACTGAGATTCCATCGGTGGATATGATGAAACCTAAATAATTAACTTGGGGAGTACAAAAAGTACACTTGCTTTCCTAAGCATAAAGCTGAGGCTCATGTAGAATTTCTAACACTTTTCCGACATGTTCTTCATGCTCTGCTTTGTCTTTAGAGTAAACCAAAATATCAGCAAAAAAGAGTAGGAAAAAGTCCAAGTAAGGTCTAAAAATATCCTGCATTAGTCGATTGAAGCTTGTAGGTGCATTTGTAAGACCAAAGGACATAACTGTGAATTAAAAATGCCCATACCTAGTATTAAAAGCTGTCTTTGGTATGTCTGATTCTTTGATTCTGATTTGATAGTATCCTCATCGAAGATTAATCTTTGAAAAGATCTTGGATCCATGGAGTCTATTCAACAATTTGTCAATTCTGGGAATCGGATACTTGTTCTTGACAGTCACTTGGTTAAGCCCACGATAACATATGCATAGCCGCAAAGATCCATCCTTCTTCTGTTGAAAAAGAACTGGTGCACCCCAAGGAGAAGTACTAGGTCTAATGAACCCTTGCTCGATCAGTTGCCTAATCTGTTCTTTAAGTTCTATTGCTTTTGGTAACAACATCTTGTATGGTCTCTTAGAAACAGGTTCACACCCTGGTATAGTTTCTATCTCATGGTCTATCTCACGATACGGTGGTAGATTGGTCAAATCTTCTGGGAAAACATCGGCATAATCTTTTAACCTTCTGGGTGAAAGTTTGAATCTGATTGTTCCACCTTGTTAAGCTTCATCGCGTAAATCTGTTGTCCCTTCTTAAGTCCTTTTAGAAGTCTACTAGCTTTAACTAGATGAGCCTTGGGCATCCCATTTTTCCCTTGAACTAGAACTTCATTCCCAAGGTTATCTATGAACATAAAATTTTCCTGAGCACAATGAATATGGGCTTGGTTCTTTTTCAATTAGTCCATTCCTAAAATTCTATCATGAATTCCTAAAGGTAAAGTACGGAGTTGTGCAGAAGTAGCATAACCCCCTAACTCAAAATCTACCAAGCCTGCGAAATGTTAAGATAACACTTCCTTCCTATTAGCTAGTTCTACTACTAGTCTACTTGCAGGATACTGGCTTAGCTTTAACTTTCTCATGCATCTAGGAGATAGAAATGAATGCGTACTTCCACAGTCTATGAGGAATTCAACTTTATCACCTTGGCACGTTCCAGAAGCTTGAACTACAGTGCACTGCTGGCGAGCACCAGCATTATCTATAGCAGCATGCAACAATGCCCTTTCATCTGCTTCATCTCCTATAGTCGGTTGTCCAACTGCAGCATATGACCTAGCAAATGCACCACGTCCTCTTCCTCTGCCTCCTCTTCCTCATCCTCCACGATTATTTGGTTGACCTCTTCCATTGGCATTAAGAGGTACTGCATTTGTGCTGGATGCACGAGTCTTCTTGGGACACTTGTTTCTGTAATTTCCGTACTCTTGGCATTCATAGTTGCGTACATTGGGAAATTTGATAGCAGTTTAAGTAGCTACCACGAAACGATTCTGATAATCAAGGTTTGCCGGTTTGTTATCCCAATTATTTGTTATGGCCCCCTTTGCTAAGTAATTTATTTTGCCCATAGCAGCTTTCATGATTTCCATAGCTAACGGCTTGGCTCTAAGAGCTTCCAATCTACTGTTCAATGGTTCTATGAGGCCTTGGCAGAACCTGGCTACTTGCTATTCCACGGTCATCTTTGGCGCATATCTCTTCAGAGTCGTGAACTTGGAGTAATACTCCTCTACAATTAAGGATAGTTGCTTGAGTGAGAAAAATTCATTCATTTTGATGGCCCTATGAGCTGGCGGTAAGTAGCATTCGGTCACCGCAGTCTTAATTTCTTTCCATGAATGAGAAGATCCAACAATGTCAGAGTCCCGGCAATGTTGTTTCCACCATATTTTGGCATCTCCAGTAAGTCGAAACATGGCAAGCATAGTTTGGTTCTGTGGATGAGTTCCCGCAGCTTCAAAGTAACCTTCCATGGCTTCGATCTAAACCTCTACATCTCGTTCCACGTTAACCCCTTCACCTTTGAAGTTGGGGGGGTTGCGCTTGCTTGAGAAGAAGTTTTTTCTCATGAACCGCGGTATAAAGAGCACAAGGAGGCACATGATTTCATAAGATCGATAGACTGACAAAAATAAAGACTTATCACACGACTAAGATTTAACTTCAACATAGACACGAGATCAAGATACTCAATTCAAAAGACTTGGTTCTTTATTCATAAAGCGAATATTTACAAGGATAGCCCTACAGAAGAGGCTTAGGGTATCTCATCTTAACTTACTACAAATTTTTGCGGCATCTAAAGAATCCGCATAGCTGGCTGACTTGGAATATGGTGATACAAACGATGGGTGTTTGTAGTCACATTTCTACAATCTTCTAACTGATTGGTATAGTAGTTTCTATACTCATTGGAAATTGGGAAATAAATTACAAGATCCATATTCTTAGGGGTATTCAAAGGAATAGAAAAAGTTCTGAGTCTTCGATATGAAATTATCTTCACCACTTTCTCCCATAGCCATTGGTTCAGGTGTTTCTCCGTGCCTTTTGGATAAGTGGGAACAGTGATAGTAGTCGAGTTTTTACCCAAGATGTAGTAAAACTGAACTACTCTCAGTTCCTCTACCCAACGTAGTTTCTTTAAGTCCATGATAAGACATCCCAGCTTCCAAGCATTGATGTAATAAATCCCGCCTTCATTGCTCTAGTCGAGCTCCCATGCTTTATCTATCCGAGTCGAATGAGGAGTGTAAGCCTTCATCAGCAGCTCCATCACGCTCCCGCGGAAAAGATAGTTCGGAGAACGATAGGCACTCTCATAAATAAGCTTCAAGACTTGGAACTTGTGATATTCAACCACAGGATCTTCCAGAAATATCGACGCATAAGCCTTGGATTAGCTATCCAATTTTTCTTGTTTTCAAAATTTTCAGACGGTACGACTTTTTCCAAACTGACCTAGGCTCTGAATCCTAAGCTCTGATACCAGCTGTGAGGTCCCCTCCCCGTCTCACCTTAATGGAACTGGAGGACACCTGACGATCGCTAGATCCTATGCGGAAGCAAACAAAAAAAATTGGCTAGGAAGAAAATCAGTGGATGGTCTCTCATCACTCAGTGAGTTGAGGCCAAGCCACCAATGAAAGGAGTCTAGCTCCGCCCCTCAGGGGAAGCGTAATTAGGTATTATCGGACCTATTCTCATCTTCCAAGAGGAGAAGTAACCTCGGTACCTTTTTCCTTGTAGCTTTCAAAGGCATGTACACCGAGTTCCTTCCGCTTTGGCATAATGAGATATCTAATTTTGTACTCTATTGCACAGGGAAAAGAGTTCCCAACTAATTGGGATCACCTGTCTTGTAGGCTTTGGCAACCTAAGCCAAGCCCCCACTTTCCACCCCGCACTCACACAGAGTCTTTGTGTGGCCTAATTACTAACACATTGTTGTTCAACACTTAAGGTTCCTTTTTATGGTTTCCATCACAAGTTCGTTAACAGCCCTTCAAACATTGTCAAATCGGCACCAAAACAAATCTTTCCTAGGAAAAAGTACTCAACAAGCAATACTTCATTAAAAATTCCAATGTCTTGGAGACCTGAGAACCTCTAGTGAGTGTTATCTTTACCCGTTGTCAACTGGCTGTCCATAAAACCAGTACATGATCCACCCAAATGCATGGAGTAACTCTCCGGGTAAAAATCATGTATCCACCGCATCAAAAGCAAGCCATGGATATATCCACCGCATAGAAAGCAAGTCATGGATTTAGCTCTTGCAATAACTTTGCGAGCGACCGCCCTGTGATCAATAGGGGGTTCAGACTAAGTCGACATTGGAATAATGAATGAAATTTGTTTGAGATAGTTTTTCCTAACAACCATTCTTTCCTATCTCAAAACAGTCTTTCCATAAATCATTTCTTTCTTATTTAATTTAAACTTAAATTTAGATAAAAACCATTAAAGTACTTATGCCGTTGTCCCAATTGCATTTCCAACATATTTCGGGGAAGCGTAGACATTCCTAAAGTTATCGTAATGCAATGCTTATGTAAGGTACAAATAAAATGCATCCTACCTCATGAATTTCCTCCTCAATGCCTCGTGAGATGGTCAGATTTTCTTCTCTCATTGGTGCTTTACCGTTGTTCTCCACGTTGCTAGTTCCTGCCTTGTAGTTGTTAGCACCACCAAAACGTGTCCTCTTGGGGGCCATTTCTCACTACTACGATTAGTTCTTTCGGAGAAACAAAGAGACTAAGCATAATTCCCACAACAACCAATGAGAAAACTTGACAAGAAATAACCTTATACTTACACGTAATACTAGGTTAATTGACAAAGTCTTCACAACTGTAAGTATGCAAGCTAGCTCAAAGATACAACGAGATGATTATTCCTTAATTACTCATAAACTCGTCCTAAGATTATCATAACCAAAACTTTCCTCGTATGCAACATGAGGTCAAGATTAATGTACTAACTAGATGCATCAATATAAAATACAATGATAGACTATAACCGTGCAAATACCAAATATAATAGATGATTAATTCCCGCACAATCATACACAATTTCTAATGCAACACAATACCCTAGTTATGCATCTTTTAGTATGCAAGAAGTCCCTTAATTATTCCCTAATTTCATGGGCATATCAAGGGCTTAATTACTTGATTAATCCTCAATTTGGGTGCATAAAAAGAGAAAAAAAGTCTCACGATATCTTAGAGAATCATAGGTGAAGAGCTATACAACATAATTATGCACAATATACATAACTGGCAATGATGATTATATGCATAAACTCATGCTTAATTTTTTAAAAAAATTAATATCTTTAAGAAGCAAGGTGCTCCTTAATCCAACAATGGAAATACAATCAATGGATGGAAACCATTGACAATACCCCACATGGAATAGAATAGAGGATATATTATTTAATGTTGTAGCCAGCTAGAATAATTAGGCTGGACATAGGAATCCTCTAGAGAAAAAAGAGGCTATGGAGCAATAGGATTAGCATAAACATAATTAAACTACCCTTAATTAAGATCTCCTTTGTGTGTTATGTGATGTAGAAAAGGCTTCACAAAAGATTGCTCCGGTAGCAGCACTTCCTTGCACTCTCTTGAGAATTGTGTCTCTAGAGAGGGTTGAGTTACTCTGATATAGGCATCCCTTCAAGAAGGATCGATTTTCCTTGCTAAAATTGGAATTAAAAGGTCCACACACACACACACACACACACACACACACACCCCTCCAAGTGCCATGCCAAGTGTGGGGTTCCCTAGTGAGGTGTCCTCACTTGCCCATCCCACTTTCTATGCTCTCTCTCTCTCTCTCTCTCTCTCTCTCTCTCTCTCTCTCTCTCTCTCTCTCTCTCTCTCTCTCTCCCACACACTCACACACACACACACACACAAATTGAGTCTTACAAGAGGAGGTAGCGCTTTTTTTTTACTATCTTGAGGGGGCGTAGTGTCCTAAGCCATGCTTCATTGCCCATACTAGGCCACACCTCACTCTTTGACCCATGCTCTACCTTATCTAGGCCATGTTGAGCTCTCATGCTACACTCTCCATGCCTAACTTAACACTTGTCACAAGACTAGCTATTCACATGACCCATGATGGGGACACATGCCCATGCATGCACATCCATGCCCATGCATACTCATGCATACACATTCACATCGATGCCATACATACCTTAGAAAATACTAACCTTAGGCTAACTATACTTATACTAACCCAAATTCAATTTTGAAACTTGCTAACTCGAGACAAACATGCAAGTAACAGATACGACTACCTACCATAAATAGCAGCCTCTGGCATTTTTAAGAAAACCTGGGTCGGTGCACAGTTTGACGAGCAGGTCGATCCTAGACCATACTGAGGGTCAAAAACTTTCTATTTTTGAAAATTTTTCACCAAAATTGAATTTGACCAGAATTAAAAGTTCTACAAGAATCACAACACAAAAATGACATATGATCATTGAAACCTACTAAAAATAGCATCTTTTGCCAAACTGATATTTAGGCTTAAAATTTTTTCATAGGTAATCCTCTTCTAGGGAAGGTAGAGACCTTACATAGCTTGACAGGAATCATCCGCTGCTTTACCTATTTTTCTTGGGTAACTTGACTAAGGTCTGACTTTGACACCCATACTTTTCACGTTGCCCTCTTGGAAGGTCTTTTCGTCTACCTTTTGTTGTTGTTCTTTCGCTTGCCTGAGTTTTTTGTATTCCGTTGATAGCTTGTCTCTCTCCTTGTAGAGCTTCTTTCTTGAGGTGAGTAGATCCAGGCTATTACTTTAGGCTTTTTGGGCCAAACATTAGGGTTTTCTTGGAAGTAGCCCTGAGAAATGATTGACTCATTTGATGCTACCCACCCTGTCACCTTTTGTTGTTGTGGTTGAACCCGTGCTTCATGTATCCAAACTGGGTCTTTGACTTTGATGTGCTCTTTGGATACCAACACTTGGTTGACATTCTTTGGCTTCTTCTGGATGATTTTTTGTGATGGAAACTTTGGTTGGTAGACTTTGTGCTTTGGTTTCCATTGCAATGTTTGGCTCTTGATGTAGAAGCTTTGTTGAAAGTTTAATGTAGGCTCGTTGAAGGTAAAGTTTTCTTGCGAGGTTGATATACTTCAGTGTTTACGTTTGCTTTACCTTTTTCTTCTATGTTTGATTGCTCCTTTTTTGCATTGACTTGAGGTCCTTTTAGGCCTTTTGATGATGTTGTTGTTGAAGCTTTTGGTTTTTGTTGAAAGAAGATGTTCCTCCAGCTTTCTGTCAGGACCAAACTCTCTTTGGTATGATGGGATTCACTTATGTGGAAACTATCCTTGTACTCCTCAATACTGAACTTGAGTATGGCTTCTGCCATGCCAAAGATAGGAATCTGTATTTTTGAACTTGTGTACACAATCTCCTCTACTTGGTGATTGGCAGCTTTCCCATCATGATCCATGTTCCATAAGTCATTAGATTCTTTGTCGCTTTTGGATCTATCACAGCTGAACATGTGATTTTGAGTCTTGTTTCTTCGCATATGCTGAAGTTGATTGTCATAGAAGACAGTCGATCTTCTCTCATTTCCTTGTTCTTCTCTTGATCTTGCGTTTGTTGAACATTTGACGTTGAAACTGGAAGCTTTGCTCCTTCATCTGCTTTCGTTTGCATTTTTTTTGGAGTGGACTTCTTTGAAACAACTTTTGTTGATTCTTCTGGTATGTCAATGATAACATATTCTCGTGGTTGCTCTACTTCCTTTGTTTTCACTTTTGCTTCATGCCTAAAGTCATAGCCATCTGTCTCACCATTTTTGCTTTCACACTCACAAACTTCATTACTTTCTTTCAACAACTTTATTGTAAATAAGGGAGTTATATCATACCCATCTTCATCGCAAAATTTAGTCCGGGTCAACTCATTCATACACACATCAAGAGTGGCCAGTATTTGATCCCATCCAAAGGGTTCAAATAACTCCTCTGGAAATGGTTCTGGAATATAGTATGAGTCCTCCATAGGTCGATCGAGAATACAATCCTCCTTCCTCTGACTTACACTCTCAAGAGCTCCATACATCCAAATATGCGCTTTGCTTTCGAAATTAGTTGTCGAGTTTAATTCTTTCCCCGGGGTTTGTTCTACATCTCTATAACTATGATCTTTCACACTGATTTTTGTAGTAATTTCCTTGTGTCTTAAATAGATATACTCATAGCCCCAGTCTTGTACCATTTTGAGTTGACGCATGAATGGTCTGCCCAATATGATATCAAAGTTGTTGCTCTTGTCAAAGTTCATTATGGCAAAGGTGTGCTCATACTCTATGTTACACAAGGATATAATGATTTGTTCTAATATTCCTATCGGTCTCTCCACGTATCCATCTGCCAATTGCAATTTCATTCGAGTTTTTGTAAGAGCAAGCTTTTCCCATTTTTTCCATATTTCTTTGGTTGCAATGGCAATTCCTGTCCCACTATCTAATATAGCAACCATATTTACTCCTTTGTACTCAAGTGGTAAGGTGGTGTTTTCTTCTTCTCGTTCACAGTAGTCACCCACCTTATTTATTGGTACTAGCTTTGTTTGTGGATTCTTAGGCAAGGTGTCATCCATGTTTTTGTCCGCAAGTTGGTCATGTTAAGGGATTTTCAAGTCCATCTTTTCCAGGTTTTTGCCCATTTGGCTCCATAGATGTGGTCTAATTTTTAGTAGCTCTAAGAGATAAAGTGTGCATTGTATAGGAGAAGACATCAATTCATGCAAGCTCTTGTTATCCATCATTTTTTGTGTGGCTTTCCATTGAGAAGGTACCATTTTAACCTCCGATTTTTTTTCGTGTTCTCCTATGAAAGATGGCAAAGTCTTTAGAGAGCGTGGTTTACTCTCTTCAAATGCGAAAAACCCGACATCCTCGTATAGAGATCATATATCTCCTAGAAAAAATTTGTGATCCATGTTTATCTCAGGGATAGGTGCTGACTGTAAAGTAGCACTCCCATCTTTTTGGTTTTTGATTGATTCCCACAAGGATTGTGGCCACCGTTCTTCTACCTCCGGAATAGGCATCACTACTTGTGAGCCCATCCCATCTGTGGTATTGGCTACTTCCCTTGTATCTAAAGGTGCCTCAACTCTTGGATCTTGAGTCTTTGTCTACAATACCACGACTTTCCAATTCTTGGATTTTTTCGCGGATTAGCACCTCCGTTTTTGAAGCATCTGGGACTGGTTCCAAAGAGCTTGGGCCTTCTGGATGAGCTCCTTGCAGATTTGCAACCTCTCTTTTTCATACCCTGGATGAGGATATGTTAGCCATCTATCCTTCTGGGTTTGGTTGGTCTTTAACCTAACATCATAAGCTTTCAAGATCGCATCCAAAGGTTCAAAGACTTTGTCGACCAAGACTGAACCTCCCGAGTTAGTCTTTGACTCTTTAGGTCCCTTTGCATTTTTTTTGCTTTCTTGCTCGTGTTTAAGCTGTTCTTTGGTTTGGTGCAGTTCAGTTTTCAAAGCAGCTTTCTCCTGCAGCCTCTTTGCTTTCATTTTATCCCGTTTGGCTTTCCATGATTTTCTTCCTGTTCGCATTGATATGTTCTCGAGTTTTGTTTGAACTGGCAATGTGGTTTCCTCATCCGGTTTGTTTCTGGAAGCTTCTTGAGCTTAAGCTCGAGTCATCACGTTTAAAGGAATGGCGGGTTATCCCTTGGATCCACTTGAAGAAGGCATTATGCCTACAATGTTCATTGTTGCTTTCTCCCTATAATTTGGATTTTTAGTACAGTGTTGGCATAGATGGTCTATCACACAACGTTCACAAAATACAAATAATTCAATTTGTGGACCCTTGTTTGGACAACTTCGTGCCCAATGATCACCTCCACACTCATAGCATGGATCTTCTTGTTTCATAGCTGGTGATACAACCAATGGTTGTTCTTGTCTTGTAAGAATGTTCTTTGAACCATACTTTTGATTGGCTATGAGCATGAGCGTATTCGCATCCATGGAGTACTGGTTTCTTGCAGGTTGTGGTACGTGTGTTGGCTGAGTGTAGTTGACTACTACTCTACCATCATTCAGAAGATGTAGCTATTTCCCTACAATACATTGCGGTTTTGGTTGAGTGCTACACCATGGAGTGGGATGATCCCCTCCACAAGTATTACATCTCCTCAATTGAGGTTTTTGTACATTTAGGTTTTATTTGTAGCCATGGTTAATTCTTCTAATCACCCCCTTGACCACTTGATCAATGATTGTTCCCAAGGAGTTTGAACAACTCTCTTTGTTGTTGATTCGCTCTTCGGAGATGAGGTACTAGTAGTCGTGTTGTCTGTATCTTCAATCATCTCTCCGTAGGCCTTGTAATTGTCAACTAGATAAAGAGCTTCTCTAGTGACTTGCTCAAGCGTCATGCATCCTTTCAAATGTAGGTCCTTTTTTAGAGTTTCATTCCTCAAGCCCTCTATGAAGAGAACTGATAATCTCTCATCTTGCGGTAGCTCTCTCATATGACATCTCTCTATGTATTGTTTGAAGCGAAGCAAAGCTTCCTTCACTTTTTCATTTTCCTTTTGTTTGAAAGCGTAGATGTGTGACACCGTGTTATGCTTGATTCCCCTTTTTGAGACCTCTTCTACAAATTCTTGTAAGAGTTGTGCTACGTTTGGGAAATCATCTTTGTTTAGTGGTTGTAACCAAGTCAAAGCTGTTCCTTCTAATGTCAATCCAAATCCCTCTGAGTATGAAAACCTGCAATCTTTTCAGCTCTCAAAACTTGTTTGAAGAGATAGACATGAGCATATGGATCCCCTGACCCATTATACTTTATCTTGACACATTGAGCCACTTGATATAGTCTTAATCGTTGTCGTCTAGTCACCAATCTAACCAATTCGTGGTCTCTTCCGAAGTCGGATCTTGTCCTCTCATCTCGTTTTGGAGAAAATCCCAGTAGAATCCTCTCAATTAAGTGCTCTAACATAGTTTTTGACTAAAAGTAAGCAGAGATCGGAGTAACCTTGTACATATATCTCTCTAGGTCAATTGGATCAATAAGTTTGTACTCACAACCATCCTTATCTACCATCAAAACTTGAACTCATGGGCCTCTGTATATGTGAATGCATAGAGATTCTTATGGAATGGCATCTCTCTAGTATAGGGTTCTACACACTTGTAGACGATATATTGATCTCCGTTTGTGAATCTATATATTCCCTCATGGGGGTAATCTGTAAGCACTCTCATGGACTCATTGGCTTTAATGAATCTCACGTTCGGTTTGTTAATCAAAGAATGCCTCTCCTCTATGTATTCTCTCAATCCTACTGTTTAAGGCATTGCAGCGTTTGTTGTATTTTTCATGTCTCTGCCTGGAGTAGAAAAACCTAGTGGTGGATGATCTGTCATGGTTAAGGCTCTCTCAAAAGTCTCAAGATAGTCCTTGACAATCCCACTTTGGCTTAGTGCAACTTATCCCTTGCTGCCCCTGATCAGGTCTCTCAAAAGTCAAGAATTTGTGACTTCTTTCGTCTCTGGAAATTAGTTATGGGTACCCTAAAAGTTTGGATTCAGGAAACCTAGTAAAATTCAGCTCTAGAACCAAAACTTTCTTCCTAGCTATACCTGACTCAATTTGGAGTTGTCTATCAAAAGTTAGAGCAATTTTAGTGAACTGCACTTGAAACAGCACTCAAAACCATCTCAGGACCAGAACAGAGGAGCTTTGGCTTGTATCTCGGTCTCCAGAAGGTATTTTTATCTCAAACTTGAGATTTGGGATGTTCTCAAGTATGTCTAAAAGATCACCAGATCAAATACCCCCACTATGCTGAGGTACATGGATCGCGATTCATGTTCCTCTGTCAATTGTGTTTCTCTAAATTCTTCCAAATTTTGACTGTGTGTAGACAAGGTCATATGCAGACTATGTACCAATTCTCAGCAAATTCTAAGGTTGAGGTACATGGATCGCAATCCATTTTCAACCACATCTGGACTTGATCTCTTGGCAGCTTGTTGCACTCTATGTCCACAGGCTAAATCTCAAATCTTTTTGGATTCAGACTTGGTTTGATAGGTCAAATAGCCAACACTAGGTCTGCACTGCGGTTTTAGTCGGTCACCTATGACCCAAATTTGATCAATTTTTTTCACAACTAGGCTTGGGCATATGTTCCCTTATGTGTGCGCTACTGATCTAGAAAGTTTCAGGTCAAGCTGTTACTATGGGTACATGGATCGCGATCCATGTTTGGAGCCCAAATTAACTTTTTTTGGTACCATCAAATTCAACATGACTAGCAGGTTTATGGTATCATTTTTTTTGAAAATGGACCTCTAGATTGAAAGTTAGGTCAATTCTGGCACTTGCTCAGAGTACTTGGCAATTCAGGGCTTTTGGTCTGGTTTTTTATATCCAAATTCAATTTTGAGAAGACCACTAGATTCCTTATGATGTCCCTTAGCTATGGTGCAAATTTGGTATCAATCTGTGACAAAGGAACATGGATCGTGATCCATGTACCTCTATGTCAGATGGTAATGAAACTTGGCACACAGCTTCCCCTTAGTCTCCTGATGCTAGCTATGTGGTTTTTGTGTGATTTGGCCTTGTTTAGGCCATTCAAAAGTCAATTCGTAGGTTTGCTTTAGGGTTTTCACCTTGAATTGTTTTTGCCTCTTTTCACCCACTTTTTGAACTTGTTTGACAAAATTTCTCTGGGGACTTTTGTTCACAATGGTCTCTGCTACAAGCTAGAAAAGTTTCTGTCCAAAAATTTCTCTGGGGGGGTACATGGATCGGGATCCATGTTCCAAGACTTTTGGATCTAAATTTTTGGTGTGCTAATAGCTTATGATGTTTGTAGCTTGCTTCACAAATCTTTTTGAATTTGCATCAGTTTTGCCCCACCAAAACTGACTTCTACAGTCTGCTGTGATAGTTTTGACAATGAACTATTTTTTGCTCTTTTGACCACTTTTTACAACTTTTTTGCATTTGATTCTTTTGGAAAAGTTGTTTGTATATGTCTCTGCTACCTACTGCTCAGATCTCAGCCAAAAAAAATCAAATTTTTTTCATGAGGTACATGGATCGTGATCCATGTTTAGAAGCCGAATTGAGTTTCCTTGGTACCATTAGAATCGTCATGTTTACTAGATGCTATGGTATCAAAAGTTTTGGATTTGGACTAGTTTTTGTCATTCAAAAGCAAGTTTTTATGTCTATCCTGCAGTTTTGACTAGTTTCTATATTTGGCTATTTTGACCAACTTTTTTCAATTTTTTGACATTGATCCTTTTGGCAAAGTTTTTCCACTAGTTATCAGGGATGTACTTGTCAAATATCAACCCAAAATGTCAAAAGGTACATGGATCGCGATCCATGTTTGGCAGCATTTTTTCATGAATTTTGTTTTGTTGGCTCTCTATGCCCTGTAGAAGCCAAATCTCACCCCTTTTTGAATTTGGATCCCAAAAAGTTGAAAAATCCCAATTTTTGTGTTTGCAATGCTTGTTTTGTTTTTTTTACCCTAACACTCAATTCTGATGTGATTTTTGAGTTTTTCTTTCAAGAAAACTTAATCAGAGCAGTTTCCCAATGATGGACACTGTAACTGGTCACTTTTCACCAAAAATGCTCTCTAGGGTACACGGATTGCGATCCATGTTCCTCCACAGAATCAGACCAAACTTTCCAGATTGCTTCTAGAGAGTCTGCTAGTGCCCTTGATCCACAAATTTTTGAATTTGGATCACTTTTGAGATCTCTACCATCAACTTTCCATAATTTCAGAGTTATGGTCGTTTCGGCCAAAATATGGTTTTCATCCTTTTTTCCCTCAATCTTTTAGCCCAAAAATTTGATGGTTGTAGTTTCTACTTACCTTACTCCTAAGTACTAAAATGAAACATGAAACAAAAACAAACAGAACAATACAAAATAAAGTCGAAACGAAAAATGGAACAACACTCTAAAAGCATAGAAAAAATCGAAGAATGAAATGCTTTTGGCTATCTCACTCACAACCCTCTTTACTTCTCAAGAATAGATCTAGCACTTCTAGACTCTATCAAGCACTAAACCCCGTGTCTAGCTACTTCACTGCTAAAGTGTAAATGGAATGGAGAGACAAATCTTCAAAAAAGAACACTCTAAATACGCACTAGGTCACTCACCATCCAAGGATCATATCCGTGGCAACGGCGCTAATGTTAGCGAGTCAACGGATGTCTGCAGCATAGCTTTTTGGTACTAACATAATGCCAATACTCAGGGAAGTGACTCAGATGGGGCACGGAGACTCTTTGAGATCGTCAATATCAAGAAGTGAATCTCCACAAACAAATACAACAACTCTACAAGCAAACCAACACTCAATGATCACGAAAATCTGCCTATGTCCTTTCTCACAACTCTAGGTCATCACACCATTTCGGCACTCGAACGGACTCGAAATGCAATGAAACTTTAGGAGGAGGTCTAACACACCTAGGGGCACTACCTTTTCAAGTCTGGTCGCAATCCAACAAGGTACCAAAATCACAATCCATCATGAAAAAGGTCCTGAAAAATGCAATCGATCAGTCCAGAAAGGTTACCCTATGGTCTAAGAACACTCTCTTATGGTCAAAATGACTAAAAACAGTGATTTAAGCACTCAAATCTGCAATTAAGGCTCACATACGTGTAGTTGCAAACCACATCAAAACTGACCATGCTTACACTTAATTGAAAGAGCAAAGAGAGAGGAACACAATGCAAGTTTTGGATTTGAAAATGGATTACCCAATCATTAGGAAAGTCGATTACAAGTTGGAGTAGCTTTGTAGCTCGAGCATACGTTTTCAGAGCTCCCTTCTTCTTCTAAAGATAAGCCTTCTTTCACATCAAGGTTATTGACATTTATACCTAGGCCATTCTAAATAGTGAGTGGCCAGTTCACATGGACTTTTACAAATGTCATGACAGCATTACAACTCATGGAATTGACCTGCTACACTGGAATTAGGATTCACACGGAGTATCACTACACTATCTCGAAAAACTAATAGAGTACAAGTGTGGTGTTCGGCTACGTGTCCGGCCAGGTGGGCACCCATTCGGTTTGCCCTCAAACAGAGCCGTAGGATTTCTAGCCATCACAAAGAGCACCCCTATGGGCCAAAGGCCACAGGTGCTCTTTGTGATGGCTAGAAACCCTATGGACCTAAGGACAGAGTGTGCCCTTTGTGATGGCTAGAAATCCTATAACCGTAAGGCCACAGAGTGCTCTTTGTGATGGCTAATAACCCTATGGACCTACAGCCACAGGGAGAATTTTGTGTAAGCTAGAAACCCAACAACCCTAAGGCTCTTTTTTGCTAGCTACAAACCCAATGACCCGTAAGGCCACATGGTTCTCTTTTTGTTGGAAGACCTATGGCACTAGACCCCATTATGCTCTTTTTGATTGCTACAAACCCTTTGACCTTAATGCCACAGGGTACCCTAAGACCATCGCGTGCTCTTTGTGGTGGTTAGAAACCCTATGGCCCTACGCCATAGGGTACTCTTTGTGTTGGCTAGTAACCCTATGTCCCTAAGTCCATAAGAAGATATTTATGTAAACTAGAAACCCTTTGGCCATAAGGCCAGAGGCTGCCCATTTTGTTAGCTAGAAACCCTATGGCCATAGGGCAAGGTGCTTCTTGTGTAAGAAATCATATGGCCCCAAGGCCACATGGTGCTCTTTGTGTAAGAAACCATATGGTCCTAAGGCCACATGGTGCTCTTTTTATTACCTAAAAAGAATATCGCTCTAAGGCCACAAATTGCTCTTTGTGTAAGCTAGAAACCCTACGGCTCTAAGGCCACAGGGTACTTTTTGTGATGGCTTAAGAGCCCAGAGGGTGCTCTTTGTGATGGCTAGAGACCCTAGCCATCCCAAGGAGCATTGTGTGGCCTTAGAGCCATAGAATTTCTTTCCATAACAAAGAGTCCCCCGATGGCTCTAAGGCCACAGGGTGCTCCTTGTGATGGTTAGAACCCTATGGCCCTAAGTACACAGTGTGCTCTTTGTTGTGATGGCTAGAAACACTAAAGCCCTAAGGCCACAGGGTGCTCTTTGTGATGGCTAGTAACCCTGTGGCCTTAGAACCACACAAAGTTTTTTGTGTAAGCTAAAAACTCTATGGCCCTAATGCCACACTAGCTTGCGCGACCCGCCTACCGGCGGGTCTCGCTCACTCTTACTATGACACAAATTAAATTAATGACACACATGCCAGAACTTTAAGCGGCTCTCTCTCTCGTAGTACAGAAATAGCGGGGTGAGTTGGTCTACATGTTCGGCTACCTCTACTCCTTGTATGTTCGTCTACCTTCGGATTGGACCGGCCAGAGGCTGCAAAGAATGACACGTGTCCATCGAAATCATAGTCTGCTTAATGTATAGTATAGATGGTGCTATTTGTGTAAGCTAGAAACCCTATGGCCCTAAGGCCACAGGGTGCTCTTTTTGTTAGTTAGAAACCCTTTGTTCTTAAGGCCATAGGGAGCTCTTTGTGTAATCTAGAAACCATATGGCCATAAGGCCACAGGCTGCTTCTTACGTAAGAAACCCTATGGCCTTAAGGCCATAGGGTGCTCTTTATATACGCTAAAAACCCTAGGAGCCTAAGGCCACAGGTTGCTCTTTTTGCAAGAAACCCTATGGCCCCAAGGCTACATGGTTCTCTATGTGTAAGAAACCATATGGTCCTAAGGCCACATAGTTCTCTTTTTGTTCGCTAAATTCTGTATGGCTCTAAAGCCACAAGCTTCTCTTTGTGTAAGCTAGAAATCCTACAACCCTAAGGCCATCGGGTACTCTTTGTTATGGCTAGAGACCCCACAGGATGCTCTTTGTGATGGCTAGAAACCCTATGGCCCTAAGGACACAGTGTGCTCTTTGTGATGGCTGGAAATCTTATAGCCCTAAGTCCACAAAGTTCTCTTTGTGATGGCTAGTCACCCTATGGCCCTAAAGTAACTTGGAGATTATTGTGTAAGCTAGAAACCCTATCGCCCTAAGGCCACATGGTGCTCTTTTTTGCTAGCTACAAACCCAATGACCCTAAGGCCACATGGTTGTCTTTTTGTTAGATAAAATACCTACGACACTAAGGCCACATGTGCTCTTTTTTGTTAGATAAAAGACCTATGGCACTAAGGCCACATTGTTCTCTTTTGACCGTAACGCCACAGGATGCCCTAAGGCCATTGGGTGATGTTTGTAATGGTTAGAAACCATATGGCCCTAAGGCCATAGGGTGCTCTTTTTGCTAGCTAAAAACCCTATGGCCCTAAGGCCAGAGGGAGCTCATTGTGTAATATAGAAACCATATGGCCATAAGGCCACAGGGTGCGGTGCTTCTTGTGTAAGAAACCCTATGGCCCTAAGGCCACATGGTCCTCTTTATATACACTAGAAACCCTATGGCCCTAAGGCCACATGTTGCTCTTTGTGTAAGAAACCCTGTGACCCAAGGCCACATGGTGCTCTTTGTCTAAGAAACCATATGGACCTAAGGCCACATGGTGCTCTTTATTTTAGCTAAAACGATTATGGCTCTAAGGTCACAGGGTGCTCTTTGTGTAAGTTAGAAATCCTACGATCCTAAGGCCACAGGGTACTCTTCCTGATTCCTAGAGACCCAGAGGGTGCTCTTTGTAATGGCTAGAGGCCCTAGCCATCACAAAGAGCATCATGTAGCCTTAGAGCCATAGGAGTTCTAACCATCACAAAGAGCACTCTCTAGGCCAAAGGCCACAGGGTGCTCTTTGTGATGGTTAGAAACCTTATGTACATAAGGACACAGTGTGCTCTTCCTAATGGCTAGAAACCCTATAGCCCTAAGGCCACAAGGTGCTCTTTGTGATGGCTAGTAACCCTATGTGCCTAAAGCCACGGGGATTTCTTTTTGTGCAAACTAGAAACCCTATAGTCATAAGGCTACATGGTGCTCTTTTTTGCTAGCTACAAATCCAATGACCCTAAAGCCACAAGGTTGTCTTTTTGTTATCTAGACGACCTATGGCACTAAGGCCATATTGTGCTCTTTTTTTTAGCTAAAAACCCTTTGATCTTAATGCCACAGGGTGCTCTTTGTGGTGGTTAGAAAGCCTATGGTCCTAAGGCCATAAAGTGCTCTTTCCGATGGTAGTAATCCTATGGCCCTAAGTACATAGGAAGATATTTGTGTAATCTAAAAACCCTATGGCCCTAAGGCCAGAGGGTACTCATTTTGTTAGCTCTAAACCCTATGGCCCTAAGGTCACATGGTGCTCTTTTTGTTAGCTAAAAAGAATATCCTTCTAAGGCCACAAAGTGCTCCTTGTGTAAGCTAGAAACCCTATGGCCCTAAGGCCACAGAGTACTTTTTGTGATGGCTAGAACCCCACAGGGTGCTCTTTGTGATGGTGGCTAGAGACCCTAGCCATCACAAAGAGCATCATGAAGCTTTAAAGCCATACTATTTCTAGCCATTAAAAAGAGCACCCCATGGCCTAATGCCACAGGGTGCTCTTTGTTAAGGTTAAAAACCCTATGGCCCTACGTACAAAGTGTGCTCTTTGTGATGGCTAGAAACCATAAAGCCCTAAGGCCACAAAGTGCTCTTTGTAATGGCTAGTAAGCCTATGGCCCAAAAGCACACAGAGCCCTAAGGCCACAAAGTGCTCTTTGTAATGGCTAGTAAACCTATGGCCCAAAAGCACACAGAGCCTTTTGTGTAAACTAAAAACCCTGTGGTCCTAAAGCCAAATGGTGCTCTTTGTGTAAGCTAGAACCCCTACATCCCTAAAGCCACAGGGTGCTCTTTTTGTTATCTAGAAACCCTATGGCCCTAAGGCTATAGGGAGCTCTTTATGTAAGCTAGAAACCCTATGACCCTAAGTCCATAGGGTACTGTTTGTGATGTGATGGATAGAAACCCCACATAGTCCTCTTTGTGATGGCTAAAGACCCTAGCCATCATAAAGAGCATCATGTGTCCTTAGAGCCATAGTATTTCTAGCCATCACAAAGAGCATCCTATGGCCCAGAGGCCTCAAGGTTCTCTTTGTGATGGCTACAAACCCTATGGCCTAAGGACACAGTGTGCTCTTTGTGTTAGAAACCCTATGACCCCAAGGCCACATGGTGCTCTTTGTGTAAGAAACCATATGGCCCTAAGGCCATATGGTACTCGTTGTTTTAGCTAAAAACATTATGGCTCTAAAGCCACAGGGTGCTCTTTGTGTAAGTCAGAAACCCTACGACCCTAAGACCATAGTGTACTATTTGTGATGCCTAGATACCCCACACGGTGCTCTTTGTGATACCTAGAGACCCTAGCCATCACAAAGAGCACCCTATGGTCTTGGAGCCATAGGATTTCTAGCCATCACAAAGAGCACCCTATGGGCCAAAGGCCACAGGCGCTCTTTGTGATGGCTAGAAACCCTATGGACCTAAGGACACACCGTGCTCTTTGTGATGGCTAGAAATCCTTTAACCCTAAAGCCAGACAGTGCTCTTTATGATGGCTAGTAACCCTATGGCCATAAAGCCACAAGGAGATTTTCGTGTAAGCTAGAAACCTTATGGCCCTAAGGCCATATAGTGCTCTTTTTGCTAGCTAGAAATCCAATGACCCTAAGACCACATGGTGGTCATTTTGTTAGCTAGAAGACATATGGCACTACTAGAAGACATATGGCACTAAGTCCACAGTGTGCTCTTTTGGTGAGCTAGAAACCCTTTAACCTTAATTTTACAAGGTGTCTTAAGTCCATAGGGTGCTCTTTGTGGTGGCTAGAAACCCTATGGCCCTAAGGCCATAGGGTGCTCTTGCAATGGCTAGTAACCCTATGGCCCTAAGTAAATGGGGAGATCTTTGTGTAAGCTAAAAACCCTATGGACCTAAGGCCAGAGGGTGCTCTTTTTGTTAGATAAAAACCCTTGGCCCTAAGGCCACAAGAACCTCTTTGTGTAATCTAGAAACCATAATGCCATAAGGCCACAGGGTGCTTCTTGTGTAAGAAACCCTATGGCCCTAAGGCCACAGGGTGCTCTTTATATACACTACAAACCCTATGGCCCTAAGGCAACATGTTGCTCTTTGTGGAAGAAACCCTATGACCCCAAGGCCACATATGCTCTTTGTGTAAGAAACCATATGGCCCTATGGCCACATGGTGCTCTTTTATTTATCTACAAACATTATGGCTCTAAATTCACAGGGTGCTCTTTGTGTAAGTTAGAAACCCTACAACCCTAAGGCCACAGAGTATTCTCTGTGATGCCTAGAGACCCCACAGGGTGCTCTTTGTGATGGCAAGAGACCCTAGCCATCAAAAAGAGCATCATCTATACTATACATTAAGCAGCCTGTGATTCCGATGGACACGTTTCATCCTTTGCAGCCTCTGGCCAATCCAGGCAATCGAGAGAGAGAGAGAGGTTCTCCCTGCCACGCGTCAGTAGGAGCTCACTCAGCAGTGCCCTCTGCACTCATTGGTCGCACAAGCGAGCACAGGCGGAGTCCAGAGAGAGAGAGAGAGTGAGAGAGAGACCGCCTTCACGCGAGCTACTTGGAGCTCAGTCAGGGGTGGTCTCTGCAGCGCTGGCCGTCTGGTGGTGGTCTCTACAGTGCCGGCAGCACAGGGGGACATCGGCAGCATTCTCTCTCTCTCTCTCTCTCTCTCATTCTCATGCGTAGACAGAACTGAGAACTCTCTCTCTCTCTCTCTCTCTCTCTCTCTCTCTCTCTCTCTCTCTCTCTCTCTCATTCTCGCGCGTAGACAGAACTGAGAACTCTCTCTCTCTCTCTCTCTCTCTCTCTCTCTCTCTCTCTCTCTCTCTCTCTCTCTCTCACACACACACACACACACACACACGCACGCACCAATGCTCGAAAAAAACTTTTTTCCAAAAACTTGGCAAACCTACGAATGTGAAACAACATAGGTAAATTGACAAAATTTGAAGGTTTTACACCAAATTACACTAATTTTTCAAAATTTTGTAGGTTCTCTCATCTTCAAAAATAAAATTTAGAGGTAAATTTCAAAATTTGTTGGTGGGATTACACTGAGTACTGTCACACACAAAGACAAACATCGGTCGATGGGCTGAACACCATGGCCCGCAAAACACCCCCAATATTTTGTCAGAATTCCCAAAATGTCCTCCAATTTTTCAAAAATTTTCAAAATACCCCTGTTCGTGGGATTAAATTTCTTGAAAGACAATTTAGCTTTTAATAAGGAGACTTGATTGTCTATCAATAGAAGATGCTAAAACTAGAATTTGAGTCCGTTAAGTAGGCTAAATAGGCTCTCTAGATGAATTGCTTCATTATATTTAGACATAATAGTTTCCCTTTCTTGCGACGTAATTTGTGACTAATTACATGCTAAGCACTCAAAATCCGATTTGATTGTCAATCAAAAAGGAATAAAGATTAGGAACATAAATACAAGGGTATCTTGGTAACTTCTGAAATTTGGGGGATATTTTGGGAATTTCCACAAATTAGAGGGGTATTTTGGTTTGGTAATTTTACCAAAGAAAAATCAATCAGACGTTTGCTTTGGGGTAGTTTCAGAGAGAAATTTCTTCAAGATAGAGGAATTTTTTTGCAATTTAACTCTATTTTCTTGAATTTTCCAAGCAGACTTTCTCCTTCTCCCCGTCCCTTCAATCAGCTGTTTTGATTGTTCAATTAGACTTCTCAAGGCTTAGTTAAGCACTTTTTTCTAACATTGATGCACACACACACACACAGTTTAAGTACCTACTCCCTGTGTTTGAGAAAAATCATTTTTCCACACATACAAAATTCATTTCCTTGATTTTGTCAAGAGGAAATTTTCGAAAATTATGCTTTTTTTTTTTTGGAGTTTCACACTTTTCTCTTTATTTTGGGCCGGAATTTCTCCTTTCCCCTTTATCCTCAGCCAGCTATGTTCCCTGCAGCCCCAACGACCTAGGTGAATAGTGCGTAGAGAGAGAGAGAGAGAGAGAGAGAGAGAGAGAGAGAGAGAGAGAGAGATATGAAAGAGGAATTCAGGCGGCCACGTGGTTGAAAATGGTTGTTGCAGTGTCAATCTTGCCCGAGTGAGGTGATACCAATAGAACCGGCGAGTGTGCTCTGAGTCGGCCCGACCAAACAACGAGCGCGACACACACACGCACAAAGTGAGCACAATTGAACGCGACGTGACACGTCGTCTTGCTCTGCAATGTTAATTGAAGAGAATACATAAGCGCATGAGTGATTTAACATTGGAGAGAGAGAGAGAGAGAGAGAGAGAGAGAGAGAGAGAGACTCTAACAATGAGAGAAATCGGAGAGCTAGACAGATATGCTCCGACAACATCTGATCTAGAGAGAGAGAGAGAGAGAGGACCACCCATGAAAACTGGATACAAGACTGTGTGTGTGTGTGTGCGCGCGCGCACATGTGTGACAACACCCATCCAAAGAGAGAGCCGCTCCAAAGAGAGAGCCGCTCAAAGTTCTGGCATGTGTGGCCTAAAACCCATAGGATTTCTAGTCATCACAAAGAGCACCCTATGGGCCACAGGGTGCTCTTTGTGATGGTTAGAAACCCTATGGACCTAAAGATACATTGTGCTCTTTGTGATGGCTAGAAATCCTATAGCCCTAAGGCCATAGAGTTCTCTTTGTGATGGCTAGTAACGCTATAGCCCTAAAGCCACAGGGAGATTTTTGTATAAATTAGAAACCCTATGGCCCTAAGTTTACGTGGTACTCTTTTTGCTAGCTACAAACCCAATGAGACTACGGCCACATGGTTGTCTTTTTATTTTCTAGAAGACCTATGGCACTAAGGCCACATTGTTCTCTTTTTGTTAGCTACAAACCCTTTGACCTTAATGCCACAGGGTGTCCTAAGGCGATAGGGTTCTCTTTGTGGTGGTTAAAAACCCTATGGCCATAGGGTGCTCTTTGATGGCTAATAACCCTATGACCCTAAGTCCATGGGACAATCTTTGTGTAAGCTAGAAACCCTATGGCCCTAAAGGCCATAGGGTCATCATTTTGTTAGCTAGAAACCCTATGGCCCTAAGGCCACAGGGAGCTCTTTGAGTAAGAAACCCTATGGCCCCAAGACCACATGGTGCGCTTTGTGTAAGAAACCATATGGCCCTAAGGCCACGTAGTGCTCTTTTTGTTAGCTAAAAAGAATATCGCTCTAAAACCACAAAGTGCTCTCTGTAAGGTAGAAACCTTACAGCTCTAAGCCCACAGGGTTCTCTTTGTGATGGCTAAAGAGCCCACAGGGTTCTCTTTGTGATGGCTAGAGACCCTAGCCATCCCAAAGAGCATAGTGTGGACTTAGAGCCATAGGATTTCTAGCCATCACAAAGAGCCCATTATGACCCTAAGGTCATAGGGTGCTCCTTGTGATGGCTAAAAACCCTGTGGCCCTAATGACACAATGTGCTCTTTGTGATTACAAGAACACAGGGTGCTCTTTGTGATGGCTAGTAACATTATGGCCCTAAAACCACACGGAATTTTTTGTGTAAGCTAAAAACTCTATGGCCCTAATTCCACATGGTGCTCTTGGTGTAAGCTAGAAACCATATCGCCCTAAGGCCACAGGGTGCTCTTTTGTTAGCTACAAACACTTTGGCCTTAAGGATACCTTCCATTGTAGTAATGTATCAGTTATCTACAGAGCAACCGCTCAATGTCAAATCAGTAGTTGCTGCCACTCAAAAATTTTAAATAAACAAAAAAAACTCTTGCTCAGAATCTCTCCACAGACGAAGAGAAAATACCACGTAAACAACCACACATCCAAGAAGTATGCTTTAATATAAGGAGTCCCCCTCATACATACTGAAAACAAAAGAATGTTGACTACGTTGTATAAGCTATGTGCAAGTATTGGGACTACGCATTGCCAAGACCGGCTGATGTTACAAAAAATTATGGAGTTCAAATGTGAAGTCGATATCAAAAAATATACAAACATAACTCCCAAGCAATTCAGCATCGTCTTAAAATTGACGAGAATGTCCTTTGATACTTTCTCCGATAGCTTGCTGATGTCTGTGTAAAAACCTTCAATGTAAAAAACTACTGGTAAATGTGAAAGAAATCAAGCATCCTCCTCCTTACAAGACGTCAGATCACTCAGTAACAAAGCCATGTAATCCTGCAATAGCACAGAGAATATCAGACATTCAACATTAAGTAAGACATCAAGAAACACCAGACCATCCAACATTTTATGCTTACATCAGCAAGATCTTCATCTTCGCAGAGAACCTGTGCTAATAGGGATGCATCCACCTCTTGATTGTTAACAGGTGTCATCAGCATGCTTGCCGTCTCTGCTAAGACTCTAAGGATCTCACCGGGTGAGCTGCCCTGCTCAAGCTTTTCAAGAGCCTTCTCCACATCAATCTGATCCAAACGACCAGGACAATTTCAGCATCCAGCATCTAGCATATCTTTGAATGTGATGCCCACCATTATCATTGTTTCTGGCCAGGCCAAAACAATAGATTTACAACTAGGAAAGAAAACAGAGGATCATAATATGAACTTGCCGTCCGGCTTCTGCACTGCTATGCTAAAAGTAAGGGCATCATACCTTCTGACGCTTTGCGACAGGTGCACTTTCTGGTGCCTCAGAAGAGGTTGGTTCTGGCTGCCCGAGTCCCAAATGGGCTGCTTCTCTTTGCAAAATTTGTTCCTGAAAAGAATATGAAGTACTGAGTGCCTCTTGTACCCTAACCCCCATTTTCTTTTAACTATGTAAAGAAAACTTTCTTTAGAAAATCAGCTCTAAGTAAGAACTTAAGAACAAAATACTCAGAAAAACTGTCTCAAAAAACCCATAGTACGCTAAAGTTAATACAGCAGCTACTGATCTACAGTGTACCTGTTGGGCGGAAGGGTCCCTAGCTTCTGCATTCCTCGAAGCCAAATTGGTTGGCATTCTTGAAGCCTGTTCTGGCCTCCCAGTAAAAGCTCCACCAAATGCTTGAGCAACAACAGGCATCATCTGTTGGAATATGGCAGAAAGGTTGGGCCCATTTGGTACATTTGAACCATTGGACCACATGTCTGGTAAATTTATTGATCCTTGTCTCACACCACTCTCCCCTCCATTTCTTGCAATGCTGCCTTCTGTAGCAGTGGTGCTACCCGCTCTATTTATCGCTTGACTAACTACAGGCATCATGTCTTGTAAAAGTCTTGAGAAGTCGATCCCACCTTGAGGATTTGCACCCTGAACACTTTCACCTTGTGCTGTCAAGTCTTCATGATCAAATGTTCCCTCTCCCACCTGTTCCACCACTTGCTGCACAACATTTCTCATAAAAGGATTTTGCATGACTTGACCCATAAGGTTGCCCAGTGCCCCTGCAGGGAGGCCCATACCTTGGTCCTGATCTCTCGCACTTATCGAAGCTGCAGTCCCGCCAGGATTGGCTGCAAACTGAGCCACCAAACTTCCAAGGTCAAAATTGCCTCCACTAACTCTTCGTGAAGGGGCATTATTGACCGGCTGAAAAGGTGGTGATGTTTGACTTGGAGCATTCCTATTGGAATCTGGAAATAATGAAGGGCCTTGTGCAATGCGCTCAGCTTCAGCCCTGGATACAGGGCCCCCTTGCTCATGGGCGGGAGTAGCATGGTTCTGCACACCCTGCTCCGACAAGCCTGCAACCTGTGAAATTTGCTGCTGTCGAGCTGGTCGTTTGGGAGTCTGCAAGGAAAATTTTTTTTTATAAAATAGATAAATCAATGTACCTTGATAATGGCTATCAGCACACCAACATTAACTTACACGAGATGGCAGAGGTCGCAAGCCTCCCAGGCCAAGGCCAGCAGGTATGCTTGTTTTATTCGTATCCTTGGGTTTTTTTTCCATATCTGCATTTTCATGACTTGAACCGGCTCTTGTATTCTCCGTGTTGTTTTCATCACTGCCTAAACGACTGTTATTCATGTCTACCTCTGCTTGGCCCTGCATCTCTCTCACAACCTCTGCAATTGCCCTTCTTGGTTCCTCACGAACATCGCTCGACACCTATCGATGTCATTATGGGCAGAGCATATCAAAACATTTGTCCACAAAACCAGAAAACTAATAAGAGTATGTTAACCTGCTGAGAATCTGCAGGCTGATTGTCATTTACATCCCTTGTTATGTTGGAAGTCCCGTCTGTCAAGTTTGTCTGGGATGCTGTAGATTAAACATTAGGTTTTGAAATTTTGACTGAAAAGAGGCAAAGAAAAATCCTCACATACTTTGAAAAAGGAACCAATCACTGACCTGTTGTATCATTTGGTGGTGGCTGTTGCTGCGGAGTTGATAAAGAGGCTGCTTGAGTTGTATTTAGCAGGGTACGAAGGGCTTCCTCGTTTGTCACCAACCTTGACCCACCTTGCCCATCAGGAACCCAAGCTTGCACCTGCAATTGTGCACGTATTGTTGGTGCAGCTGGATTAGGAGCTTGCTGTGCTACACTAAAAGGTGGTGGCACTATAGATGAGCCTGGAGGAGTTCCTGTTGGCAAGTTACTTCCTTGCTGTGAATTTAGCTGTTGAAACCTCGCAAGAAGAGGATGGAGGATGTTGGGATGAACTCCAGTGTTATCAAGCATAGGCCTGCCGTGTAGATTTGCTGGCACAGCTGCAACTACAGTTCTCATTGGCACAACCCTTATCCCAGGCTGCTCATTCAAGGCAGATGGACCGCTGACGTGCACTGGCACTGCTATGGCATGTACTGAAGGGGTGATATTGCTAGGTCCAGTGGTGGTGGCTGCTCCAGTGCCTGAACCAACTGGAGGCGTGGCACCAGGCACCTGAGTTGCAACATTGCCTGGTGCAAGACCCTGAACTGGTGCTGGAAATCCAGGGATTGCACCTGCATCATTTGCATGAATGTGAATGCTCACATTGCGAGGAATCTCAGAGAGTCCCATCATTCCAGTATTATGATGTGGCCCAGCATGGGGGGCACCAAATCCAGCACCTGGCTGGAATGGAAGTGGCTGAAAAGGTGGATTAGCATGAATCAATTTTTGTACAAAGGAAAAGAAGCCTTCAAATTCAAAGTGTATAAAAACAAGGTAAGATTGTTCTAATACCTGCACCATCATAGGATTAGGTCCTGCTGGAGAGATGAACACTGCTGGACCAGCATTAACAGCCGACTCCACCTGCAAGCAAGATTATTTTTCCAATGTCCACAGTTAAAAACTACTGGTAATTCGCCATCCATAAGCTTCGCATTTTACAATATACACAGGGACCAATACATACAGGGGACATTCCCACTCTTAATGTTAATGTTGCTCGACCGAGCTCTAGGAGTAAAGCTCCCAAGTGTTGCAGGAGGACCCCATCTCGCAATGCTGCAGATTGAAGCTCCCCACGACCACCAGCATCAACTAAACTTGGTTCATTCTCTAATTGAGAAGACAACCTCTGTCAAAACATAGTTAATAACAGAAAGTTAAGGGCATCTCTAAGTTTGATGAAAAAATCAAAAATTTACACCAGCTAACAAAAGAATAAATTAGTGAAGAGTGTAAGGGATCTAAAAATGTTAAAGTTTATAGCATCTCAAGTGAATAGCCCAATGTGATCCCAGTATTTATTTTGGCTTTAGGTCTTTATTTTACTTATTTATCGAATCTTGGGTAGGGCAATTTGCTAACACACACACCCCCCCCCCAGCCCCCATTGTAAGATTTACTAATTCATTGCCAAGGTTGGTTGGTTCAGAAGTCTCTCCCTTAAAACGCTCCCAGCGGCAGTGCTTGGCGGCAACATCCAAGGTGTACTCTCCCCTGCTCCTCGCTGCATTTTGAAACGCTGTTTCCAGCAATCCTTGACAGCGACGACCCCCTCGACATCAACACCAACGACACACACACACACACACACACACACACCCTCTTGATGACCTAGCGTTTTAAAACGCTATGAGCAGAGAGTGGTGGGCGGTTTAGAGCAGTGATTGGTGGGCATCGACATAATCTTGGTGGATCAGAAGGAAGGAATTTTGGAGCCAATTTTTTAAAGACTCTGCTAAATTTTGTGGTACGGCTTAAGAATCGTACGGCCCTTTTGAAGTGCGATAAGGAAGATGAGTTTTCTCCAAAGCTTGTACTTGCAACACGGTCCCCCCCTTGCACGAGCGCGAGTAACAAACTGAACGTTTGTCACAGGCTTGGACACCCCAAGCGAGAAATTAATAGTGACACACGAACAGAAACTGCAAAATCACTGAACTTAACTAGAGAGAGAGAGAGAGAGAGAGAGAGAGAGAGAGAGAGAGTGAAGGAGACTCGACACAGCACGGCGGAGTTCCAAGCATAGCGCACTGGCCCCAAAGACTGGACCCCTTCCCCTCTTCCGGTGTTTCTTTATTATTATGCTCACAAAGTCCGACTCCCAAGGGTCCAACGCTCTTCGAGACGCTTGAGTCCAGATGCTCTCTGAGAAGTGACCCTCTGGGCACTTATAAACTTACAAGGGATGCCGAAAATCAGAGCCCCAAAAGCACTGCACCCAAAAGCCCTTGCAAAACTGCCAAAAAGCAGCCAGCATAAAATTATTGAAACCTGCACAGCCTACTACATCAGCATTGTCAATGTAAATTACGGAATTTCGTACAACCAGCCACGTCAGCATGTCAATGCAATTTACAAAAATTTGCTTTCGTTTTCGAGCTCTAACATCTTAGGGTTTTAGGCCCCTCGGCCAATGCTTTAAGTTGGCAGGCTAGGTGTTTAAAATTCTAACACCTTTGGCTACACTTTCTAATTTCTGTTCCTCGGGTTTCAGTTTCTCTTGTCCACAAATTCATTTCTCTTCCAATTGGGCATGCCACATCATCACTTTGTGACATTCCCCCGTCTTCAAAGAATTGTAATCGCCCTCAATTACACTTGCAAACCAGCCAAAAAATAGAAATTTTCTTCAGTAGACATTGACTCTATGTACCCATGCACGAGACTCCAACAATCTAATACTTCTACAAAGACATTAGTTATTGATCAATCGACATTTCTGTCAAGGGTCTCATATACAAATCATGATCATTGTAACCATTTAGCAAGCACATCCAGACCGCGCTCATCTTTTCACGGATGTCCTCTATGTGCCCATGTACGAGACTCCAACAATCTCGTACTTCTACAAGGACATTAGTTACTTATCAATCGACATTTTTGTCGAGGGTCTCAGATACAAATCATGATCATTGTAACCATTTAGCAATCACAAGGATGTCTTGATCTACTAAATCTTGTTACTATCAGATTTTCTTTTCGCATTTCAATCAAGCAAACCATGCCCATGACCATCCTCACAAGACAATACATCCACATAGCATGCAGTTCACAAAATCACACACTTAGTTCACACTAGACACCGTGTTTCAATCATTCAATCTAGCCATCTCATTCCATCCAGAACTCCTGATGCACCTAGATCATTGTGCGATCATCTCATCCATTCAATATCCAATCACCTCATCCCAATAGACATCTTGATGAACTAGAATCTCATTGTGGGAGTTAACAACTGTCAACAGTACCATGCTTGTCTCTCAAGAAGAAACGAAATCCTTCATTTCTTCTTCAAAAGGTCAAACATCTTCTTGCCTAGTCTATCAATTTCACCACGTCAAAACTCCCTAGTGGAAGCAAGGGCACTACTAGCTTGAAGAAGCTCTTCTTGCCTGAGTGATTCCCTTAGCTCAAGGAGCTTTGTGGGAGGAGGATCAAAATTGGAGAGGGATGCCTCTAGTTGGAGGATCTCCCCACTTATCATCATCCTTCTCTTAGCTCTTAATTCCCTAGCTAGTCTCTTATAATGGGTGAAGGTTTTCTGTATTTGATTCACAACACTTTCCCAAGCTTTAGCAGGAGAGACATACTGAACAAATCAATCTTTTTAGAATATTTTGTACTTATTTCTT
>NW_028221535.1:0-25977 GCF_014529385.1 Adiantum capillus-veneris
CGCGGATCAGCATGCGCGGTGAATACGTACCCGGGCCCCGTACACACCGCCCGTCACACCCTGGGAATTGGTTTCGCCCAAAGCATCGACCAGATCACCTATTGCTAAGTGTTTCATGCCGGCGTTGAGTGTGGCCCATTTTGGTATGGGTGGTCTCCTTGGCGCATATCACGGTTGGGTCAGTGACTGGGGTGAAGTCGTAACATGGTAGTCGTAGGGGAACCTGTGGCTGGAGGAATCTTAAAGGAGGCGCTAGCGTCTTTTTATTAACTGTACGTGAGTTGATAAAGTCAATTCGTTCGGGTAAGCTAACTGTGCGAGGGGAAGTGTGGGGTTTGGTAGCGATTAAATAATCAAAGCTTGTACTAGCTGTATTTGCATTTTCTCTGGCAGGTGCTTTTGTCGTTAGCACTTTTTTGTTTCTTAATCAAGCGTGTTTGTTTTGTCCGGGCATCCTAGTAAAACGCGGAACACCTGATCCCATTCCGACCTCGATATGTGAAAAGCGTTTTCCGCTATATGTACTGAGAATTGTCGGGAGACATAGTTGACAGCCCGGACCCACTAAAGATGCGAAGAGGAGAAGAGAAAGGAACGCCATAACGGATAGCAAAAGCTAGGCAATTCTTCGAATTAACTGCAGTAATTCGACCACCAAAGCGATGACGTGGCTGCAGTCATTCTAAACAATTGCTAGCCTGGCGGATGCTGCAGTCATCTGACCTTTCCTTGCTATCCGAGTGGATGCTTCCACTGGCGGGGACTGGACCAATGTGATCTCGCCTTGACGTTGGCGGTCCGGCTTATGGAGAAGAGACCAAGGCCTTCTTTGACCAAGAGTCACACCCTTTATGAAATATTGCATCGGCACTTGTACCCTAACGTTGACCTTAAATTAGAGATGAAAAAATGTATAGTCTAATCTCAATCGAGAGATAGAGCGGCTTGGAAAGGCCGTGCGACTTGAGGAGCATAAGGCAATGGTTATGGCAGCCGCCAAACTCAAGACCAACGTTGTACTTACCGGCACTTTCCTTTCGGGAGCCTAAGGTCCCTCTCTTCCGCCGGCAGGGTAAGTGCCTGCAGCGCCCACTTTTGCCGGGGGAAGTGCCTAACGGCACTAACTCTTTCTCAACATTCCATTCTTTTCAAATCGAAAAGAGAAAACTGTTTGAAAAGAAATGGCTGGCTGAAATGAGATTCCGCAGAATGCAAAATTGCTTGCGTTAGGGCAAACGTCACTCCGCTGGAGAGAGAGGGCCCTAAAAAAGCGCGCTTCTTTGGTTATCCCTTTCAAATCGCGCGCCCTGTCTCCTTTACAAGCAAGTGTCCGGGGAGACCCGATTGCCAAGGCTACTGTCATTTCAGCTTAGCGGGAGGCTCCTACCCCACCATGCGTTCCTTTGGGGAGGGTGTGAAGCTAACAAAACAATGCAAGAGGTGGCAGCATAGAACCCGCTAGGAGTGGCAAGACTACTGATCAACGCAAGTGAACTGTGCGACAACGCTTCGTAGAAACCATAAAGCTGCTGTATCATTACGGGCCAGCAGGCACTCTGTTGGCGAAGAATGAACCAGAATGTGATTTGGGACACGATGGGCCTCTGCGTGCCCCGATCGGCAAATGATCACCGGAGTATAGCACAGGATCGCTTTTCCTTGTAATAAAGTCAACATGTCGACAAGGTAAACCCAATGGGCTCCCCTCAGGAGGTCTGGTCGTAAGATCAGATACCGTCCAGTGGGCAGAAGACGATATGAAAAGCCACCAGCTTGCTTTACTGGGTAGGGTAAAATAGGCAGCGGAGGTAGATAGAGACATATCTATTCAATGAATCGCCGACCTGACCTTTTGAGTTGGGGGCCCGGTGCTAACTCGTATCATGAATGACGAAGCGCGCGCGAAAAGACCATTTATACGCACTTCGTGCCTTAAATGAATAACTGCGAGCAGTAACGCCACAAAGGTTATGCAAGGGTCGCTGGGCTTCCCCCGCTAGGGTTCCCCTGGCTGAGCCAGCTGCCCTTTCTTCTGGTTTCATGCATACTGGAAACCAAGGAAACTGAGTTGCGCTTTGCTTCTAGCTTCTCTCTAAACGCTCCGAGCGGTTCCTGAAACGCAGGAACCAAAAGCTGCCGGGGCCTAGACTTCCCATTCGTCATTTGAGCCGTATGCAAGGAAACTTGCACGTGCGGTTCAAAGAGGGGGGAAAGCTCTTCCGTTCCGGGCTTACCTATCTGAATAACCAAGATCGGATATAGCTGGTTTTCCGCGAAATCTATTGAAGTAGAGCGTATAACGTTTATGGCTTGAGGTAGAGCACTCAATGGGCTAGGGTAGCCCAAAGCTTGACCGACCCCAAGGAAACTCCGAATACAGGCCATGGGTTTGTACAGACAGACTTCGGGTGCTAAGATCCAAAGTCGAAAGGGAAACAGCCCAGATCGTACGCTAAGGTCCTTAAGCAATCACTTAGTGGAAAAGGAAGTGATCAAGCGATGACAACCAGGGGGTGGGCTTGGAAGCAGCCATCTTTCAAAGAAAGCGTAATAGCTCACTGGTCTAGCTTCATGGCACTGAAAATGTCTCGGGGCTCAAGTGACTCACCGAAGCGACGAGACCTTGAAAGAAGCTTTTTCAAGTGTCAGTAGCGGAACGTTCTGTCAATCAAGGAAAGTTGTTGGTGACAACACCTGGAGGTACCAGAAGTGAGAATGCTGACATGAGTAACGAGAAATCATGTGAAAAACATGATCGCCTGCCAGTTCCAGGGTTTCTGCGTTCAGTCAATCTACGCAGAGTGAATCGGTCCCTAAGGAACCCCGAAAGGGCAACGTCCGATGGGTACACGAAAGCGACGAAGTTGCTTTAACTACTGAACCATGCGTGTTTGTTAAACTCGTGAATTGGATGATTGGGCAGGGGGCTACAAAGTCACTCCGGCTGCAGGGTTGAAACTCCCGGGAAAAAACTTCGTGGAATTGGGAGGGCGATTCAACATTTAAAATGCAAAACCAACCGTACCCCAAACTGACACGGGTGAACAAGTAGAATATACTAAGGCGCTTGAGAGAACCATGTTGAAGGAACTCGGCAAAATGGCCCCGTAACTTCGGAAGAAGGGGTGCTCTCCTATTGAAGGATTGGGAAAGCGGCACATATTGGGGGTAGCGACTGTTTATTAAAAACACAGGACTCCGCTAAGTGGTAACACGATGTATAGAGTCTGACACCTGCCCGGTGCCGGAAGGTAAAAAGGAGAAGTGTTATAAGCTTTGAATGGAAGCCCCGGTAAACGGCGGCAGTAACTCTAACTGTCCTAAGGTAGCGAAATTCCCCGACAAAGGGGTGGTTTGACAGAGATGTTCGACAACATAATCGGGCAATATGCTGGGACATCCGCCCGAATTTCAGTATCCAATACTCATACAGAACAGGATAAAATCAAAAAAATCTGGCTGTCGACAGCGCGAAGCGCTTTCAACCAACCTACGGCCTATCCACGGCTGAATGGAAAATGTAGTTGGTGGCGCGGACCATCAGCAGGATAGCAAGTTGGAAATACATCGTCTTTCGAGCCCGCGGCTGACCATTTTCGTAGCCTCGCGCCGTGCGCCCGCGAACGTAGTTCCAAGATCTAAACTCGATCCCCAACGACCACACGCCAGACATCCTTCGAGATGATGATATAGTCCGAACTTATAGGCGACTATAAGGCCATAGGCGAGGATGGCATGGAACTGAATACCATCCATTGCCGTTTGATTAACTTTATTGTGTCGCATAAGTAGCGACCTGCATGAATGGTGTACACAGTAAGTTACGCCAGCCTTCTAAGTAATTATTAGGTTTTAGGCCACATTACATGCGGGAACACTTTAAAGATCTAAGTGCACTTGTCTTCAAGGACTTAGATATGACACAATGGACGATCCGCAGGATTGGGGAATGGAAAAGCATGCACTTGCTCCAGAACATCCAGACTGGATAGCAGAGGTCCAATCCCCAGAGACTTTACATGAAGCGCCCAGGCTTACCGCTATGGCTTATTCTATTGGAACTGAGAAAAAGGCCTGGGTAAAGAGAAAGCCCAAGCTAAACCAAAAAGTTTAGCAAGACTTACAGGTAACGACTGCCCCGCTGTCTCCAACATGGACTCAGTGAAATTGAATTCTCCGTGAAGATGCGGAGTACTAACGGCTAGACGGTAAGACCCCGTGCACCTTTACTATACTTTTGCAGTGACATCCTTGATTTAATGTGTAGGATAGATGGGAGGTGATGGCAATGTCGCCACCAATCTTGAAATACCACTCTCTCGTCGTTGGATGCCTAACCGCCGCTGCTGTCAGAAGCGGGATATTGCAAGGTGGGTAGTTTATCTGGGGCGGATGCCTCCCAAAGAGTAACGGAGGTGTGCGAAGGTAGGCTCAAGCTAATATTATAACAGCTTATGAGCGTAATGGTAGAAGCCTGCCTGACTGTAAGACTTACTAGTCGGACAGAGACGAAGGTCGGCCATAGTGATCCGGGAGTCCCGTGTGGAAGGGCTCTCGCTCAACGGATCAAAGGTACGCCGGGGATAACAGGCTGATGACTCCCAAGAGCTCTTATCGACGGAGTCGTTTGGCACCTCGATGTCGACTCATCACATCCTGGGGTTGAATAAGGTCCCAAGGGTTCGGTTGTTCGCCGATGAAAGTGGTACGTGAGTTGGGTTTAGAACGTCGTGAGACAGTTCGGTTCCTATCTACCGTTGGTTTTAGAGAACTGCGAGAAGCTTGCCCTAGTACGAGAGGACTGGGTTAGGTCAACCTATGGTGTTCCGGTTGTTGTGCCAGTAACAGCGCCGGGTAGCTAAGTTGGTAGGGAAGAACCGCTGAAAGCATCTAAGCGGGAAATCCTTCTCTAGACAAGTTCTTCTACCGGGTGAAAGAACATCACTTTGATAGGCGAGAGGTAAAAGCGCCGCAAGGACAATGGGCTTCCTCGTACTAATCTCTTTTCAAGATTCCACTAACGATGTTGTATGGTTACCCCAGGTGGGGCAAGGGATGGCACGAAAGCGCGTACGACACACACCTTAGCATGAGCACGTATAGCCGGGTAAAAAAACGATCTAAAGAGATGGGTAGCTAAAGTAGTAACGAGTTGAAATCCTATACGGGTCGTAGTTATCAAGTATTTTGCTTGCGTAAGTCAGGAATGATATAATACGTAACGTGACGTATAGGATACGATATAGGCTTTGTTTTAAAGTGTTGTTATTAAACTAGATGAGAAGCCACGCTGCAAAATAACTCCTTTTCGCCATGCATAGACCAAGCCGACGATTAAGACAAATAGAAAAACAATTACTTCAACGAAAGCTAAAATAAGCCCAATTCCCGCTATAGCCCTAGAAAAATACGGTTTCGACTTTCGTGAAGAATTAAGAAAAGATGTAAACTCTTCGATCCTTGAGATACTCTTCGACAAGAAAACTTTTTCGTTTCTAAAACAGCAAGCAAACTGACCCTTATGAATGCCAGCGCTTGAGCTTTGGGTTTGGGCAGTCGAAATGTCTAGCCCATCAAAGGAATATGTACTCACATAGGGAAGGGACCCTGATATGTAGGCTTCCTATGTCTCGGGTGCTTTAGAGGGCCCGGCGTATATGCCAGTGTGGCAAGCCACCATGTCTACCTTGCTCAGGGAGAGTTCCTCTAAGAGGATTAAACGGTCAATTGCCGCCCTTAGAACCCCCTCAAGGTCGCGCCTTAGATTGGCTATGGTAGCAGCCCCCCGCCTGTTCTTCGGCTACAGCCTAAAGCGGGTAACCCACCGATTCTGTATAGGTGGTAGCGAACAGGTGCCGTACTGAGCTCTTTTGGTTAAAGTAGGTGCTTTCCCTTGGCCAGAAGAGCCTATAGAGCATGTAGCATGCATTAACTGCCGCTGTGCACTCGTCGTTGAGTCGCTTGACCAGGCCCCGGCAGCGACTCGGGGTGGCGGTTAGCCGGGTTTTCCCTAGCTTAAGGTGCCGTGCCAAGGGGTAAGGCGTCCCGGCCAATGTAGTGCTGGGCTCCAGGCAACAGGGAAGTTTTCATTACAATTTGAATTTCCTAGCCTAGTTATAAATTTAATGTGCTAATCTGTATACGAATGGAGACGATCGGACTTGAACCAATAACTTCATGCTTGCAAAACATGCGTTCTACCGATTAAACTACGCCCCCGCCCTCGTTTCATGTGCAACACGTATCATATAGGCAAACAAAACTTTTCTTTTAAAGCAAAGAATTTGTGTGGCTAGCGCCATGTAGTCCTTATTCCACTGATGCTCAGGCGGAAGAACCGAAGCTCTAAAAAAAGGTCGGCACGCGTAAATCGACTAACTGCTTCTCTCCGGACGAATCCAAAAAAACAAATTAAACGACTATTCTTTCGAAAGCTCTTTTAAGACGCTACGAATAGATAGGCATGGTCAAATGCTAAAAGGGTAATCCGTGATAGATAGATAGAAAAGGACGCGGTAAAGGGAGGAATCCTTGGGCCTGACCTAATCTCGTAGTCATAGTGCTATCGTTGGCTTCTGCATTTAAACGATTAATTTCACAACCCAGCATTCACGCATGCCAGGAAGGCATTGGCTAGATGCCCTTGCCAGCACCTGAGGTCAAATGGCATTTCATCTTAACATGATCCGGCCCCATAGCTTGTTAAGAGTCTATGTGCTTACTGAACCTGGGATGCTACGTAGCGGTTGCCAAGGCGGGACTTCAAGTTGCAACGAATTATCATGATTCGTTTACGTCGTAGAATCAATCGACATTCTTCTAGCAATTTCTTTGTTTTCAACGTTTATGGCATTTCTTTATGCACGGTTGACATAGCGAAGACAGCAGCTCTTGCCAAGGCAGTAGCTCTATGTCAATAAGGGCTAGCAACAGAGCCTCCTCCTCGCGTGTCCAAATCCCTAGCAAAAGGAGTAGGTAGCTGGGGGGAACCCACATACATCCATTGCATTCTAAGCTAGGGTCCCTTGTCATGTACCGTCATGCCACAGTGGGTTTACTTAAAAAAAACTGGGGATGGAGTCGAACCATCATTCTAGGACTGTAAGTCCAACGCATTACCATTATGTTACCTAGTTGGGGGGTGACCAAAGCAAAGGCCACCCCGAAGTAACCGTTATTTATCTAGACTTATCTTCAGGGTTGTTTATTGATTTCCTTAAAATACGAAGAATATCGAAAAGGCCATCATCAAAGCAAACAGGGCAATAGCTTTTGTTAAGGCAAAGCCTGGAGACCGAATAATTGTTTGGCTAATGATAGATTTCACGCCACAGGGCTTGTCAAAGGACTAAATACGTTTCCAATACCTACTGCTGCTCCTTTTCTCATTCTCGGGTTCATCCTTGCCATTCTCTTTTTCGGGAAGCAGGAAGGGGCAAAGCCAGGAAATTCCCCCCAGTGCTTCCTATTCTCCGGGGTCATTATCGCCCGACCCAGTATCCTGACCGTTCCCTTCATTTCCGGAAGGAGTGTCTTCCTCCGGTTTTGGTCCCCTACAGAAACACAAAACCCGGTTCCACCAAGAACGTTTAGGCACTTGTGATTGTGCAAGGTGATCCAGCTTGGAAAGCAGCTCCTCTTCTTGTTGTCAAGAAAAGGGGCTCTGGCTCTTTGCCTCGCTAGTCTCGGGAGCCTCGCTAGTACCCTCCTCCTTCCTGTTCTTCGATGACGAAGGGCTTCCCTCAACTTCGCTTGACGGCCCTGAGCTCAATTCGTGTCCGGCCTTGTCTCCTTCTGGAGTGGAGTTGTCATCCTTGATTTCACGAGTATCCCCTCCAAACTCCTCTTCCCATAACGGCGCCCCCGAAGATGATGGAGGAGGAGGAAACGATAAATTCTCTGTCGGCGTCGAGCCTTGTTCGGCGGGCTGCTGGCTTGTTTCCGCTTCCGGCCTGTCTTCTGAACTGTCGGAATTGGAAGAATAGAAGTAACAAGTTAAAAAATTGCCCCCGCTTATTCCTTCCAAATTCGTACATTGAAATGGCGACCACTAAGAAAACACATTCGATATGAACTCCCGAGTCACTCTAGAGTGACACCGTACGGGTAACTCTTAACGAACAAACGAAAAGGGATTTTTCTTTTTGGTAGTTCACTGGAAACCCCCCGACGGCTAATCATCGAAAGAGTTAGACTTTTTGAAGTTTCGAATAGGTTATTTTTCATCATTTTTTGTTGATGATCTCTTAGTTAGTTACTGGCAAAGCCAATAACCGTAAGCGGAATGGCCACGGCAAGGCGGATCATCTTACATTCCGGAAAAGGGTTGCCCCAATAATCTCCAGTCACCATACCAGTGCTCAACTTAATGACAGAGTAGTAGATGATCCTTCCGATCCAGTTTGGCTCATGACCGGGCTTGAACCGGTGCCGTTTCACAGACTCTCTCCTTTAAGTTACATGAGCTGCGAAAAACTAAACTACTGCCAAGCGAGGAAAGCAAAGCTCTTTTGAGATAGAATGTGGGCAGATTGATTCTTATTTGTAGGCAACTATGGCTCCTCGAAGCGAAGAACTGTACGAACTATAACGTAGGCTACCGCTCTACCCTTCGAAACTCAACCAACTAAACTCTCGGTGTCTACGGCGTTAGAGTGAACTTCGTGCCCAAACGAGCACGCAGACACGGGGATTTCAAAATACCTTGATCAAATAGGGTGTCGTTTGCTTAATTTCCTCGTCCGAGCAATGAAACAACTCTCTATATTACGTAATTAATGGGAGGCAGGGAAACGTAATTAATTGTCCGTCCGAGCGGCAGGGAAAAGGTATTTTGAAATCCCTGCAACCAAGCAAGCACTGCCTGCGGCACTGCTTTAGTAGCAAGAAAGGCGGTCGACTGGTAAGCCTATCTGTCCATACGGTGGTCTACTTACTCGATTCTGCAGCTACCGCGGCTCTAGCCGGGGCCAATTATGCCACTTTTTGCAAGGTGGAATGAAGTCTAATCATGAACCGTGATAGATTTCTATGACTGCTCGACCGAACTACGAATTAGTGAGGGATAGCTATACCGAAATACGTAATAGCTACTCGCTTATTCGGTCATGCAAAAGGGAAGGGCCAGTATGAAAAAATTGAAGCCCGTAGACGTTAGTCAACACTTTGCCCTTCAACCACCGAAGATACGTATTTTATAACTGTTTGTCCAGTCAATGAACGTAGAGGCTTTGCTTTGTATTCTCGAAGCTGCTGCTTAGCGCTGATTGCTTCGTATCCCTGAACTGAAGAAGCTGCAACTGTTTGGCGTTGTCTATGGCTATGATTGCATCGCGGCGGTTCATGCACGGCACGGAGACCCTTCTCACAGTTGTCCTGACGTTAACTAACCGGGGCTAGGGAACTGAACTGTTGGTAGTGTAGTGTTTGTTAAATGTAAAGACGTATCCTTTAGCAGTAAAGGCCTGACACTGCCGCTGGGTGATCTAAGCGAGTCGCCCGTCTCGCCTCAACGTACCAAGCATTGCTAGACAATAAGGTGATGGACCAGGGCTTATACGACTTTACTTTAATAGTGAACTATTAAAGGCCATTAAAATTAACGATTTAACCCTTAAACAAAGAATCTATTATGGTTAATAATTAAACCCTATTTACCCTTAGAAAACAAGTTGTTATTAACAAGTTGCACTAGCTCTTCCTTTGCTTTAGTAGCACCTTTGTTCCTACGACATAAAGCTAGCCCCTGTAATGGCAAGCGAAGGGCGGGGGAAAGCCCAAGCGGTCAAGCCAATACAAGAGAAGCATTTGTGGGCCCCATATCAATAAAGGATTTAAAGAACAATAATTGCTCAGATGCATCCACATTCAACGTAATGGTAGGATAGATCGTGACTCAAGTTCAGTCACGCACTAAGGTTAAGGAGACGCCTCCTCAGCTCAGAGGCGCTCCCCGCCGAAGTCAGTAGCTTCGGCAACGGATGCGGCAAGATACGACTCATACGATCATACAGTCGGAAGCTCCGAGACCACTTACGGAGCGCCTCACTTGAAGCCCCACAAGGGGGCAGGCGTTCCAGGTCATTCTTCACTTCAACTGCATCCAGCAGAGGATCTATCGGTTCACCTTGTATCAACCTCAAAGAGGTATCACGGAGTTGGTTGAGGTAAATCTCTACCCAAGGGGCTCGAGTAGCCTCCTCCCACCAAACCGTGTCGTCAAACTGAGAATCCTTCGTATACCATCCCTCACCGGAAAGTGACGAAAACCAAGCTTCCAATAATTGATGGTGAAGGACCCCAATTGCCTCTGACGAAACGAGGCGCCGTCGAGCGGCTGACAACCATCACATCCAGGGGATGGGATGGTGACCTCTAGGATAGTAATAGACCAACCAAATGGAAAGCCATCGGCGTGGTAAGCGCCATAGTGACCCATAGGGCAGACCCGCCAATGGCGCAACCCGATAACCTGCTCCACACACACAAAAAAGCTCGACCAAGCCGGTAGGTCGAAACTCCTCCACGCGTATGAAGAAGGCAGGGAGCTGCGCCAGGCACTGGCGACCTGCTGCATGAACATCCCGTTATTGATCTGATGTGGGGGCAAGGTATGTTTGCCATTCCAGGCAATTTACAAAGCAAAGTATCAATGACAAGACCAAACAATTGCAAAGTCCGGTGGCAAACCTAATTTCAATCGCCAGGTCCATCGACACTGAGTTTGTAAACTGAATGTTCGGGGTCTATCAATCTGAAACTGTAACTTAGACCTTTTAGCTTTGCATGAGTTAGTTTGACTTAAGGAACAGCCCTATCGCTACGCTCTGGCTTCCCCCCGGGAATCCAGAGCTACGCTTGCCGTAACCTACGTTTTATGAATGGAATGAATTATTTAATCAAATTAAATTGAAAAACTACAATTACTGCTTGGAGGAAATGGGATTCGAACCCATGATACAATGTATTGTATGTTGATTTAGCAAACCAATGCCTTAAGCCGCTCAGCCATACCTCCGGGAGGAGAATAATTCCCTCAGTGTTCGTTCTATGTTATACTTTTTTTACAAAAAGTAAGCAAATTTACATTTTAATAAAACACCGCCAGCCTGGACACAAACATCCAGACCCTGCCAACGCTAACCAACACCAAGCAAGCTCTGGAACCATACCAGTAGTCCTTTCCTTTCGAAAAGGGGCCGGTTTAAGGTGAGTATTTTTGACCCTAAAGGGAAAGCCATACTATCCAGGCATTAAGACGGCGTTGGCATAGCGTATAGCCATGAAAAACGAAAAGCAAAATGAAGTTTCAAAAAGTAGAGTAATGGGTAGGCGGAGCCCTGACCCGTATATTGTAAAAATAAGGGATTAAAGGCATTTTAGATTATCAGGGTGTTTCCAACAATCTCTCGACACAGTCGAAAATACGCTTATGGAGCCTAGTTTCTCCCCCTTTTAATTTAGTTAGGAATCCCAATAAATTTAGCAGCTCTTCTGCATTTGACATTAGAGCCCCTAAATGTTCATTTTCTTTAACTATTTCACGGGCATCTTGCCGCGTAAGAATTTGATCTAGGCTAGTTTTACCTTTATTACTTCGACTTTCGATAAATAAAGAATATATTCGCACGATCTGAAGTAATAAAGTTAAATATGGATCCCCCGCAATATCAGCTATTGCGGTAAGAGACATACCCAAGGGTATTCCCTCAACTAACTGATCTGTGAAAGAACGTAAAAAGTGCCCCCAACCTTCCGGTAATCGGAAGGCGTCTAAGGCTGCTTTAGATTCTGCGATAGGGGTTAAAACCCCTTTATTGTGTAACAATCTGGTCCGACTGGTTCCCAGATTTGTTGTCATAAAACCAACGATAGATAGAAAACGTTGGTCTTCCATCTCGTTGAACGCGGGATACTGGCTTTTAAAAACAGATAAAGCGTTTACCATAAACTTTTTTAGTTTAATCTTTTTTTTCGTATTGGGTTTTTCATCTTTTGTATTCATAACCTTTTTTGTTTCGTCTTACTTCAAGACCATAGCGAACATACAACTCAGCACTGGACACTTGGCGCGGTGCGGTCGGATCCAGTCTTTGCCCGCCTGCAGGGCTGGCTTTAGTCAATACCCGCTGAGTCGCAGAGACAGGCATACAACGCGTTCCGGAACGCTAACCAAGGTAAAGCAGCACAAGAAAAGAAAAAACAAGCAGGAATGCAATTAGTATTAAGACAAAAAGCAAAGCAATTAATCCACAGCTAAACAAAACAAAGGCAGCGTTAAATCTACAACGAAAAGTAAGCTTTAGATGCGATCTGAACAAATTGAAAAGATCTAAAGCCAAGGAATAAACCGCATCTCCGTCGCCCACATGCAGACGATTCGCCAATACGTGAATTAGAGGCATGATTACACGATTCCTCGGTCACGGAGTTTTTGGGTTAACATTTTTGCGTCGACTAACGGATCTAAACCAATTGATAGCTCCACGAATCACAGTAATTAGTCCTTTCAAGCCATAACCTGTATTAACTATTCGACCACTATACATGTCTGACCACTAACTTTGCCCACTCTTTATGCGCTCTTTGTCCTTTGCCTCTTGCTTTATTGATATGGGGTTTCGCTTTTTTTAACTTTTACATGCCAATATTTTCTTAGACTGCGTGCACATACTACTAGAAATAGGGAAAGAATCAAAAGCAGCTCACTTGCTAAGTACCATAGATAGCTAGCAGTTATTTTAGGCACGCAAAGACTGTAAAAATTATCCGTTGCTAAATGCTTCTCTAAATTAGTTTTAGTTAACATAAATGGAGCCCCGAAACTTACACTTGAAGTAGTTTCAGAGTCTTGATTTTTATCCTCCTTTGCCTTTGAAGCTTTTAAATACTCATTAAGGAGTTCTTTAGTTTAGTTAAAAAAACTCTTTTGCTTATAAAGTCTTTGCTTGGTAAATCATTCATTTGATGTTTACCTTTAGGTGGGCTTGATAAATCATCCTTTTCCCAAGGTTTTTCATCCTTTAGCCTTGTGGGATGTTTGCTATAAATACTTAACTCCAAGGCTTTAAATCTTTCCTTAAGGTCATTGTATTTAATTTGCAATTTTTTAAAGAGTTGTTTATTGTATTCATTTGAATTTTGTTGTTCTTTAGTTATTTCAGCTCTATGTTTACGCTCAATTTGTAGTTCTTTAAAGAGTTGTTTATTATATGTTAGTAAATCAAAGAGTTCTTTCTCTCTTTTAGCCCTATGTTCACGCTCAATTTGTAGTTCTTTAAAGAGCTTCATTGCTTCACTGCGTGCGTGCCTCTTTACTTTGTAATGAATCGTTATGCGTAGAATCAATTGGCTTTTGGTTATAAAGTGGTACACTGCGTGTCTCTTTGCTTTGTAGTGAATCAATTGGCTTTTGGTTATAAAGTGGTAATTTTCGAGGTACCAACCCATTTATTGTTTTCGTCTATTATAAGGTCTCTTTTGCTTGCTTGATGGATTAATACCCATATTTAACATTATGGTTGTTTTATAAATATTTAACTTTTTCCAATCTATGCAGAAGTTTGCTTGAACAGTGCGGTTCGTTATAAAGCTTATATCTTTCTATTGATCAATGAACCATTGAAGGTTAACTTCGTTTTTAGCCAATCCTTTGTTACGAATTATTACATCTTCGCTTTCTAAGACTAATGTATAGCATTTAGGTACTAAAAAGTATCCCTCTTTAACTTTATGCTCTAATTTAAGTTTACCTAATTCCACTGAGGATACCTCCAAGTCAGGAAGTGGTTTGTCCAACACTACTGAATCAGTATCTGTGTAGTAGCAACCTGGTAAAGAAATATAGGGATACATGTGTATCCTAGCATAAGATGTAATTGCAGCTGACATTTGCACTGCAGCTGAACTGTTATTGTTAATTGAATCCCGCCAATGGGCTTTTGCATCTATAAAAGTCTCATCAGACAATCTTTGTAGGGTTCCCGTATAGCTTAATACGTAGTGGGTATTGTTTAATTGTTCTACCATGTGAAATTGATAAAGATTAGTTTATTAACTCTTTCTTGATTGCAGATTTCTGTTATATTACAATCAGGTTTGATGCCGAACCTCCCGTATAGGGAATTCATGGTTAATTTATGTAAAGATGAGATAACTTGATCTCCTTTCTTTTTAGCTTCCTTTCTTTCATCATAAATTTCCCTTACAAATGATGTAAAGGGACTTTCCTTTTTCTCAAATAGAAAGCCTATCTACCCTACCAAACACGTTGGATGTCGTCAGATAACCAAAACATAACGTATAGTTTAATAACTACTAACGTATTAAATGAAAATGTTAGCGGCAGGAGGTGGCTGCAAAGATTACGTTGTTGAACGCTAATGCCGGGTGTTTGTTTATCCGTTACTGTAGCCACTTTCATTTCAATACTGGATTTACCCTAAGGATATCATTAAACATTTGACTTAATGCATATATGACTAAAACTTCTACGGTGTACACGTCTATACTATTATTTACCGAATTAATCTTCGTAAAGAACAGGGCATAAGGCCGTAGGACAGATAGCATGGAGACGAAAGCAGGCACGAGTCAAATACCGAACTCGTAGGCTGTCACTACTGATGCTTCAGACTTGCTCTTTCTTTCTGGGCTCTCATGGCTCGTCTGAATCAGACTCTCTGTCCAACTATCTTCTTTCCTTCTACAGGAATAGCAATGGATCGGGCAAGGGATTAAGTTCTCAAGGACAGGCGCAAGGCTACGAGGAATCTAACACGTGGGCAGCAGATCAAATCGCAGTGGTAGTGGCTTGCCGCTGCTGAAACGCTAGCCCCGGCACCTGATCGTAACCTGTGGACTGAAGGGAACACACACTGACTGGCATTCCAAGGTACGAAAGTTTGCGTATCTTTCGCTAAGGTCGACCAGCCAAAATCCACTAAGGTAAGGGAAGGAGGACCCTCCTCCTGAAGCGCTGCAAACTTAAGCCAGCATGCACCTATCACTAAACAACAAAGAAAGTTAATTGAAAATAAGAGTTAAGTGGATCATGGGTTTTAGCCATGGAATCTGCCTTAAGGATAGGAAATCCACAAGTCATCGATACCTAAGTCTGTCGGAAGCATGCACAGATTTGTCAAGGGCAAGCAAGAGTTAAGGCAAATAGCTTTTGTCTATTCGATTTCTTACTAGAAGCCTAATGATTGTATAACTTCAAGGAATACGGATAGAGGGATTTGAACCCCCACGACTGAGTAAGGTCACCAGAACCTAAACCTGGCATGTCTGCCAATTCCATCATATCCGCACATTGATTCTTACTTCGAAATGTTCTTATTGAGTTGGAAAACCAACCCTTTTTCACAGTTGACCAAATAAAGCCAAGCCAATGGCAGAGCAAAGCTTAGATAGCGTAGCAATTAGGCTGCCACTGTACATTTTAATTCTCCCAGGAAAGCAGCGTGACTTACTGCCCGCATCACAAATTATGACGATCCCTTAGGCTTAGCTCTTAAAAAGCGAAGCGCTGCGCCGCTAATGTCCGAGGACATTATCTATTCGGCGTAGTTTCACTAACAGGAACACTAAAAAGGGCTCTTGTATCAACTCAACAGCGCCCATACCTCTCATTGAACCATCTGTGGCACTCATAGCTACGGCTCTTACTTTATTGTTGCCCAATTATTGACTTCACAAACAAACAAGTAACATTAATTTTTTGCTGGGTTTGTTTTTTCCTTCGACTACTCTAATAGTGAATTGTAGATGTTAGGCCTTTTCCCCGCATTGACATTGACTTAATGAAAGAAGAGAAACTGTCATTCACTTCCTAACCTTATGGCAATAAGTGCAGAAAGAAAAAAAGCATAAAATATCAAATAGCAGGTATAACCTACGCTATGACCACTAGGAAACTGCGAGGCCTATCCTATAGTAATCAAAATAACCTTTCTAAAGTAAAAGGAAAATGCCATAAATATATGTAAAAGAAAAGAAGATAACCTTTATCATGAACGGATATGAATTGAACTAATATAGTTCTTCTAGGAATTACTTTCGCCATAGCGTGTTCTTTAAGTTTTAACAAAATCTGCTTGAAAAAGGCTAAATGCAAGCTAGTGTCCCTTTTTTCACCTTCTCTGCTTGGCAAGCTCTTAGGGATGGTGCCCTTCAATTCATTGCAAAGAGATCTACTCACACTGGATGCTTACAGTTTCTCAGTGCAAAAAGAATTGTGTTAGACAGTGAATTGTTATTGAGATGCAGATAGTTAATTTCGGCCATGAGACCCAGCTCGAAAGGAATGCTGCCTGTGAGGCGGTTATTTGAAGACGCGAGCCATTCCAAGCTGCTGCAGTTCGCAAGGGTAAGCGGGATACTTTAATGAGGTTCACATTAAGCGTAAAGTAAGGTTTTATTTAGCTGGAGTTAAGTTGAATCGAACTGCTACTTTGTTTATTGCTTAGGGGGCAGAGAGTATTTTAAAGCCCAATGCCCCTTTCTGAGAGTTACCTCTAATATTTTATTATAACTCCGGTCGAGGGCAGGTAACCTCTCCCTCTACCCAGTTTCCCGGACAGAACTATTCCTTTATAGTCTCCCCTACTTCTCTCTTTAACGGCGGACAAATACTTTGATACATGGAAGTTATCGTTTCAGGAGATTAAAGCCGCATGTTAAAGAAGGGAAGAGGCAACGTCGAAGATTTAGTTGTGGTTCTAAACTCGATTCTAAGCCGCACTAAGTCAATCAGTGCAAAAAGCGGCAGCCATTCTACGTATTCCCTTTCATCTAAAGGCCAAATCTGCCACTATAGCTAACCATTAGGATAGGAACTGCCATGAATGCAGGAGACTGCCCTAGCTAAGCGAGTTATTATTAACACCAAGGCAAGGTTTGAGATTTGACGGAAAAAAGAGGAAATGAGTAAAGCTAGAGCAACAGAACAATTCTCTACTATCTTAGAAGAAAGAATTACCAATTATTACACTAAATTGCCAGTGGATGAGATCGGTTGAGTGGTAGCGGTTGGAGATGGAATTGCACGTGTTTATGGATTAAACAAGATTTAAGCAGGGGAAATGGTAGAATTCGCCAGCGGCGTGAAAGGAATGGCTTTGAATCTTGAAAATGAAAATGTAGGAATTGTTATATTCGGTAGTGATACCGCCATTAAAGAAGGAGATATGGTTAAGCGCACTGGATCTATTGTGGATGTTCCTGTAGGAAAGGCCATGTTAGGTCGCGTAGTTGATGCGTTAGGAGTACCTATTGATGGAAAAGGTGCTTTAAGCGCGATAGAACGAAGACGTGTAGAAGTCAAAGCTCCTGGGATTATTGCACGTAAATCTGTTCACGAACCTATGTAAATAGGGTTAAAAGCGGTAGATAGCCTAGTCCCTATAGGTCGTGGTTAATGAGAACTGATAATCGGCGACTGATAAACCGGAAAGACTGCTATAGCTATTGATACCATTTTGAACCAGAAACTAATCAACGCACAGGGCACTTCCGATAGTGAAAAAGTGTTTTGCGTGTACGTAGCGATTGGATAAAAACGTTTAACCGTGGCATAATTGGTTAAGATTCTCGCAGAAGCTGGTGCTTTAGAATATATTATTATTGTTGCAGCTACGGCTTTAGATCCTGCTCCCTTGTAATTTCTGGCACTATATTTGGCTTGTGCTATGGGAGAGTTTTTTAGAGATCATGGAATGCACGCATTAATTATCTATGACGATCTCAGTAAGCAATCAGTGGCATATTGATAAATGCCATTATTGCTACGTTGACTACTAGGTCGTGAGGCTTTTTCTGGAGATGTCTTCTATTTACATTTCTGTTTATTGGAAAGAGCCGCCAAAAGGTCAGATTAAACTGGTGCAGGTAGCTTAACCGCTTTACTTGTCATTGAAACATAAGCTGGAGACGTTTTTGCTTATATTCCTACTAATGTCATTTCCATTATAGATGGATAAATCTTCCTGGAAACTGAACTTTTCTATCGCGGAATTCGGCCTGCTATTAACGTAGGATTATTCGTTAGTCGCGTTGGGTCTGCTGCTTAGCTGAAAGCTATGAAAGCCCTTTGTGGCACCTTGAAATTGGAGCTAGCATAATATCGTGAAGTTGCCGCTTTTGCGCAATTTGGGTCAGACCTCGATCCTGCTACTCGGTATTTGCCACATCGCGGCGCTAGACCTACTGAGGTACTTAAACAAGCATAATATTCCCTAATTCCTATCGAATAATAAATTGTAATTATTTATGTAGCGGTCAATGGGTTCCTGGACTAAATCCCTTTAACGCAGATCACAACATATGAAAAAAAACTTCTTGACAACCCATACATATTTTCAAAGATTTGAGAAGAAAAGCTCTTAAGTAAAGAAATAACAAAAGAAATTCATTTACTTTGTTTAAAAGAAGCTGCAAGCTTGAACCTGAACAGAAAACTTGACATAAATGAGTAACTCTACTAAAAAAAGAAATCTTTTGAATAACCTCACCAGAAATCTTTTGAATTTGAATAACCTCACCAGAAATCTCTCCTTTCTTTTGAATAACCTCACCATATATCTCTCCTTTATTTCTAAGAACCTCAACATATATCTCTCCTTTCTTTTTAATAACCTCACCATATATCTCTCCTTTCTTTCGTTGAGAAAGGTATTCTTGTTTGTTGCTCTTTTTTTAATTTTATTAAATCTAATTGGGCTTGGGTTTGCTGAAACAGCATACTGTATGAATATGGGCGCTAGTAGTTCTTCAATAGTAACTCAAGCGTCTTCACATTCACAGTTTATGCAACTAAAGGAGGAGGATTGCCGTTCAATCTTATTTGAAACTTGGCAAGATTGTGATAAAATACTAAAAACCTGCCAACAAGGCAGATTGCCCAGCGCTGAGAACGGTTATGAATTCGTTTCACAACTGCAGCCTGCGCAAATAAACAATCTAGTAAACTCTATCTCTGCCAAGTTAAACCCCTCCATAGTCAGCGAAGCCACAATGCAGGAATGGGCTCAGATTTCGGTACAGTTTAAGGAGGCAAACTCCCGTCTGTTCACGTCGTTCCATAAGGACCTTATTCCTGGCTTGATGCTCATCTCTGGGGTATCTCTCCCTTTAAGCATGTCCCCGGAAGAGGGCATAGAACTCCTCTTGAAGGTCCCCTTCTCCCAGGAAGTGATAGCGCATTATGCCGCGCAAATAGTCTCCCAGGCGCAACCTTTGATTGACATGTATAAAGCCCTGTTTGAGCTCTTGCCTTCGACTCCAGAAGTAGTTTTTGTTGAGCAAGACATGCCGCCGCTGAATCCAGAAACAGAAATAACTGTTTCGCAGGAGGAGGCGGATAAAATCCAAGCCGTTCATAATAAAGCCAGGGACGCTGTCCAGATTTTCGTTAAGTTCCATAGGCTTAGAAGCCGGATTCGTAAAGGGACTGCCTTTAAACTTAAACGTAGACGTCGTGGTTAAAAAACCGTCTCACGGGCAGAGCGGACACCCTGGGGAGGGTAAAAACCACAGCTGACGACTGAATCCGAATATTACGGATTACATATATCAAGTAATTACTTTCTTTTAGGGAAGGGATGGTTAAATTATTCGGTAACCAACCGAGAGATCATCAACGACAAAGATTGACTTTTTTGTCTTTTAATTGAGTTAATTTTCTTTAATTACGTAAACTCATTTTGAAATAACGCAAAAAACATTTCCAGGGTTGGGCTTTCCTTGACCCAACCCCCCCGCACCGATAGCTCAATTGGATAGAGTCCCTGGCTTCGAACCAGGTAGTTAGGGGTTCGAGTCCTCTTCAGTGCAACATCGTTTCATTTCGGGCTTCGATAAAGCTATATACCACTAACTCTCACTCTTATTGAGAAGAAAGCTTTCACAACTTGCAAGGTAAAGCATGTATCTTCCACCCGGTATTATGTTCAGTCCTCTTTCTTTCAGTTCTTGTTTTATTTAAAGTAAGCGGTTCCCTACGCTTTTTCCTATAGCCCACCTTTTCGATGTTTTAAATCCTATGCCAAGACTAGGGAGCGAGGGGCACAAAGTGTCAAGCAGGGTTGGGTTAACCTTTCTCGCCGATCCAATTTATACTGGGATCAGAGGAATGAGTTGAGAACGCCACTACGTTCCTGTACCCTTTGCTCTTAAAAAGTATCGCTGGTTTTCCCTGCATAATCTGGGCGCATGGTCGAATACGTCCAGTCTAGCGTTGGTAATTCCGTAGAAATAAATGGATGCACGAAGTTCATTCTAACGCCGTAGACACCGAGAGTTTAATTGGTTGAGCCCTGAAGTGCCGAAGGGCAATCCCAACGCAAACCGTAGACATTGATAGTTCCTCATACACGCCTTGTTTCTAAATTACCATGTTATCGCCATGACGGGTTTCGTAACCTCGTCGTGTACTCGAAGCGACAGTGAATTGATCTCTAATCACAATCACCCAGTCCTCTTAATGGTGTCGCTAGGGCAAACAAAACAAGCCAACCACTAACTTTTTTAGGTTAGGGGGGTTTCATTACTGTTTATTACTCATCTGGTGCTTACAGTAGTGTGTTTCTGCTTCTTAGTAGATCTTTTTAAAGAACGCCTTTTTTATTCTATTATTATGCTTATAAACATAGAGATGTGCCTAACAAAGGCATAAAATCATTAGAAACTCTAAAAAAGGCAAAGGAATCTAAAAATGTTTAGGCAAAAGCTACTTTGGAAGCAGAGGCAAGGGAATCACCCTTTATAAACTTTCAAGGAGGCAAAGGAAGCAAGAGAATCCATTTTCGAAGAGAGATACGTCTCCGCCCCTTACATACGAGAAGGTGGTTGGCAAGTCCATGAGTTTTTCAGAAGCTTTCCTAAGTGCTTCGTGTGGTGTCGGACTACCATTAGTCCATATTTCAATGAATGAGATTTCCTGCGTCGCTCTACCACTTCCAAATAGATGGATGCTATAATTTACGTTTCGGACAGGCATAAATACAGCATCGATGGGAAATTGTCCCTTTCCGGATTTCGCTAGATTTTCTATACGATATCCGCAATCTTTTTCAATCTCTAATTCAATAGTTAGAGATATTGGTTGGGTAATGGTAGCTATATATTGCGAATTGTCAATTGCTTCGACGCCAGGTGGTAATGATGGATCGCCCGCAGTTACTTCTTTAGGACCTGTTACAGATGAAAACGCCTCTTGAATATCTTCTTTTGAATCGCCCCTAAGCACAATCTCTTTCGGATTAACTAAAGCATCATGTATTGTCTCTTGAAGACCCGTTATTGTGGAATACTCGTGCACGACTCCGCAAAATCTTGCACGTGTTATGCTTGTCCCTTCAATCTCTTGTGACAAAGCTCTACGCATGGCAATTCCTACAATACTGGCTTGACCCCTTTTAAAGGGAGATACAAGGAAACGACCATAATGAAGCCGCTTACTTTCTATTTTGGATTCAAGGCATTTCCACTGAATTGCCTGCTTAGAGGTCGACATCTCGTTTTTGCGTGCGCATACGTAATTTTTTTTTCTCTCCTTTTGATGTGACTAATCACTAGTTAGACGCGTCTCTTTCTGGGGGGTCTACAACCATTATACGGCATAGGAGTCACGTCACGTATGAAACTGAGGATTATGCCGCTTCTGCGAATAGCTCGCAAAGCGGTGTCTCTCCCCGGTCCGGGCCCGCTCATCATAACTTCTGCTTGTTTCATACCCCGATCCACTGATGCTTTAATTGCATTCTCAGCCGCAGCTTGCGCAGCAAATGGCGTGCTTTTGCGTGTTCCCTTAAATCCACAGGCACCGGCGGAAGACCAAATAATTACCTGTCCCCGGACGTCTGTGACGGTAATGATAGTGTTATTGAAACTCGCCTGTATATGAATGACTCCCTTTTGAACTCCGCGTTTTCCCCCACGTGAACGAATTTTTCTCGATTTATTTGACTTGACATAATTAATTAATTATTTTTATTGGGAAGCTCTGTTTAATTAATATTCTTTTTCAGATAGAAATATTTATTATCCTTGTTTCTGTTTATGTTTTGAGTTGCAACAAATTACCATGATTCGTCTACGTCGTAGAATCAATCGACATTTTTTACATATTTTCCGAATGGAAGCACGGATTTTCGTATCTATAACCTTGAATTAATTGGGTAAATCTACCTGTAGGTTTGCTACATGTTTCTTCGATCTAATCAAGATAGGAAATTTGGCAAGAGAAGTGGTTTGGTTAACTGCCGAAAATCTAAACTGATACCGAAATCTACTGACTATTGTTTGTATGCCTACTTCTAAGGCGGTAGATGATGCGTCCCTTGGTAAGATCATAGGGACTCAGTTCAGCTCTTACCCTATCTCCTGGTAGTATTCTTATATAACTGCGTCGCATCCTCCCCGATATATGAGTCAAAACTTGACATCCATTATCCGAACACGCTCAAAACGTGGCATTGGGTAAAGATTCTGTAACTGTACCTTCCATGTCAATGAGATTCTGTTTCTTCATCATTTGGAATAAGTAAACCTCCTATTTACATTACAGGTTTCTCCAAAAAAATTCTTTTCATTGAAGACGTAACTGGTGAAAATAAGTAACTTTTGTCCCTGTTTCTCCCTTTCAATTACCAAATATGGCGTAGAATTTCCCCCCCAGTTTTTCTTCGCCTAGCTTCCCGATCTGTAATGAGTCCATAAGACGTTGATAAAATTGCAATTCCCATGCCCCCTAAGATCTTAGGGATTCTTATATGATCGCAATAGATTCTGAGACCGGGTTTGCTAATGTACCTAATAGTTATAGTTTAGTTGCCACGTAAGGTAAGGTAAGGTAAGGTAAGGCTTTTTTTCTTTTTAGCTTAATAAAAGGCTTCAAGCTATAGAGCTTAGGCATCAAACTAGTGAGTTAAAAGAAGGCAAGCACTTACCTAAAAAAGGGGACCAAGGAAACTTAACTTTGGAAAGCACTAGCTCCTCTGACAAAAGCAAAACCATGAGTTCGCAACCTTTTATAACAGAGCAAAAGAATGAAAAGACTGACTCACCAAGCCAGGGTAAAGAGCCTTATAAAAGTTGCAAGAAAAAGAAAGGAAAAAGGAATATTAAGCACCATCCATTACCACGCGAACCACCGGGTTCATGAAAAAACTAGGGTAGAGTGTTAAAATAACATTAGTGGGCAAGCAAATCCGTCATTTTACATGGTATTCTAGATTTTCACTCAAACAACCAAGGATGAAACAAATCAACGTAATAGCTAGGTTACCTAAACGGGTGAAACTCTCTGTCTTTAACCATTTAGGAATGCAATCATTGTTCTTTAATTGGCTGCTCCGCTCGGGCTTTCCCTCCCCACGAAAAACCCTTTGCTACGCTTGCATCTTTAATTGGGCTTTCTCTTCACTTGCCTTTGACCGTGGCTCTTTAGACTCTTAAAGGCATTCTCGTTAATCCTACCATTACGTTGAATGTAGATGCATTGTACTAATAAAAGATATAGCGCTTAATCGCTTGGGCTTTCCCCCGGAAATCCCTTCGCTTGCCTTTACCCGTTGCTGCCACAGTAAGGGATCTTTAGACTCTTGAAGGCAGGCTCGTCAATCCTACCATTACGTTTCAAAATGTAGATACATTTAAGTAAAGTAAAGTAATTCTTGATATGGCTAATGCTTTATCGCTTGGGCTTTCCCCCCGGAAATCCCTTCGCTTGCTAGGATTGTGCTTTACAGACTGCCATGTAGCTGAGATATCAGCGTGCAACCTTTCAATATTCACTTTTTTATTAGAGAAAAACGAAGTATAATTAGAAACCATGATCTATTTATCATCTAATGGTCAAATCGTCAATTTCACGCAAACACGTTATCTTCCGCTGTTTGCTCATGCCATCAACCAATTCTATTACGTCAGAAGGATGCTTTGTGTCTTTCTGAATCGAAGACGTTTGTTCCGGTTTCCTACGCCGGCCGCATTGGTCAGGGCATATTGTCTCGATATGATACGGATTGTCACATGGACACGAGAAGCGCTTTGACTTATGTTATGAGATCACCTTTCAAAACGGAACCTAAAGGCAGGCCTATGAGCCAACCTATGTAATAGCTAGTTGACCAAACAGGTAATCGCATGCCAGCAAGGGTTCCGCGCGATAGATAGAGAAATCATTGGCCTGACCTCGTAGTCGTAGTGCTATCGCCGGTTTCCCTTCCGCGCCAATCACTGGGGAAGCGCTAAGTAATGGTATAGTAGAATAATCGCGTGAAATGCAGGGCAGGGCAGGATGGCGGGGCTTTCGATACCCATGGACATTTCCCGGGTTTCTGCGCAGCTATCGAAGTGCTCCAACGCAACGACTCCTGTATTGGGTATCGAAGGAAGTCTGCCAATGCAAGGTCGGAGATAGCTTTCCAACCGAGTTGCCTATCCGTCCACGCAGAAAGCCAATGACGGCAAGCAAACCAAACGGAGAGCCGCGACTCCGCGATGGAATGATCCAAGCCCTAAGGTAGCGGGAGAAGGATAGCGTCATGCCTGATCTGTGGAATGACCCAGCTACGTACGGTGGAGTGATTCAAGCCAGGTAGCGATAGTGGCTGATTTGCGGGACAGAAACTTTCGTGGTTGGTGTGGTGATTTCCTCGTGTTCCTCAACGCTTCAAAGAAAAGAAGCGCTCGAAAAGAATAATAAAAAGTGAAAGAAAAGAAGGAAGAAAAAAAACAAGTTTTTGAGATTCTAAAAAATGATTTGATTTTGTTTCAAAAAATTACGGGGATAAGACCTTATATAAAGATACAATAAAGAAGTTACTTAAATTTAAAACAAACGCTAACTTTTTGAAGATTTGTAATTCATGTAACTATACTTTTAGATTAGTAAAAAAATTAACTATCAAGATTACAACAAATTTAAAACAGATGTAATAAGCCTGTAACCAATATGTTTACTGAAGTATCAATTCCTTTATCGGTTTCAGAACCAAACCCCCCTGTATCGTCAGTGCCAGATCCTTTATCTATGCCTGATCCTGTATCGTCAGTGCCTAATCCTGTATCGTCAGTGCGGATTCTGTATCTAACGTGTCCGATCCTATATCGTCTACGCCTGATAGTTTGTTGCCTATGCCTAAACCTTTATCGTCGGCTGATCCTTTATTGTCACCTGATTCTTTCTCGTTACCTTGCTGCTGAGGATCAATCGATAGATCAATCCTCGCCCCAAAATTAACAATAAATACGCATAAATCATCTTCGTCGAAACCCGTAGCTTCTTCGTTGAAACCAATTGCTTTTTTGCCAGTAGCTTCTCCGTCTTCGCCCGCAGCGTCGAAACCCGTAGCATCTTTGCCAATTGCTTCTTCGTTGAAACCCGCAGTTTCTCAGCTAATTGCTTCTTTGCCTTACGCTTCTTCGTCGAAACCAATTGCTTTTTCTTCTTCTTTGTCGGGTATACAATGTGTTTCAACCCCGCATATAGTAAATTCAGTAATAAGTAATAAGTTATCAAGCCTAAAACTATTGTTATTAAAAGTGGTAAGTTTATTTCCATTAATATTTCATATAATAAATAATAGTTATTTAGGTGAGATAAATGAGAATAGTTTAATTGACAATTTTAATAGTAATTTAATACAATATGATATAAGTATTCTTTTAAGTATAGTTATAGCATTAGTATATCATACGCATTGAATTATAAATCAATGTCAATAACAAGTTACTAAGAAAATCTTATTTCAAGTGTTGATAACATTTCTTTTTGTTTCTTTTCTGAGACAAAAAAAGTGCTTTTTTTGCGTTGCTAGCTACACCTTTTTATTATTATTACACAGACACTTAAGAATTAGTTACGCTAGAAGGTGCAAAATTAATTGGAGTAGGAGCGGCTACCATAGCCCTAGCAGGAGCAGCAGTAGGTATTGAAACGTATTTAGTTCCATGAATAACCTCACTAAAAAA